>NW_027187460.1:406573-416752 GCF_028583685.1 Petaurus breviceps papuanus | reverse complement strand
ATAGATAGATAGATAGATAGATAGATAGATAGATAGATAGATAGATACTTTCTGACCACTGTCCTGTCCCAAAGTGCCCTGAGCTATCTCCAGAGATAATGAGTCACATAGCATTAGAGGTATTCAAGTAGATGTTGGATGATCCCTTATGCGGTATATTATAGCAGAGGTTCCTTTTTTTTTGGATATGAACAGGATTTGATGACTACTAAAATGCTTCAACTCTGAAATCCTGCTGTTCTGTGATTCTGCCTTAGACTCACTGGGTGACTCTAGCGAAGTTCTTTTTGCCCCTTGGTAAAATGAGTCACTTTGACTAATCAGCCCCCAAAGGTGAGAAACAATTCAGTTCAATAGAAACACTCCCATATCTGGAGTCAGAAGACTCCACGTGCTTGAGCCTCAGCTGTTACTATCTATCTGCGTATCTTGGGAGAGAGTCAGATGGTCAGACAGAGACTGGACCTCATTTTCTTCCTCTATAAAATGAAGCATTAGACTACATTATCTCTAAGGCATCTTCACCTCTAAATGCTATGGGACCCTATGGTTCAAAGCCAAGCTAGAAATATGGACCATTTGTCCCTGAGCCACCAACTGCCCTACCTATGGTCATTAGTAGGAATGGTCGAGGGAAAGGGCCAAGGAGACATCCATTCCCCAATCTAGCCTGGCCATTTCTAGGACTCTTCCCTGCCAGGTCTGAGTTTTTCTCAGATTTTTTTTCTGAGATTTTCTAGGGAAAATCAATTTTTAAAAAGAAACACTTATGCTTACTTGAAATGATATAACCTTCCCTGGGGCCTTGGACTCTCTTTGGGGCCCAGTGAAAAGAGGCTGATAACCAAGGCAAGGGAGGAGAGAGTATGGGAAAGCTGTAGTCTGGATATAATGCAGTACAACAGAAAAATCGTTGGATTTAAAGTCAGAGGACCTGGGTTCAAATCCTCATTCTTCAACTTCCCAGCTGTGTGACCTTGGACAATTCAGTTGAACCCTCTTGACCTTAGTTTTCTTATCTGGAAAATGAGGGTTTGGAATAAATGATTCATTCCTACTTCTAAATCTGGAGATCCTGTGATGATTCACTATGGTTATGGATACAGTTTGTGCTAAGGAAACAAATAAAAACAAAGGTGTTGTGTGTGTGTGGATTGCTAGTATATGTGTGTGCACATGTATATACCAGAGGACAGGAAGAAAAGTAAAGGGTAAAGACTTGGGATAAGTTAGAGAGAAGATTTCAGTTTCCTGTAACAATGACAATAATCATGATAGCATTTATTTACTTTAGGTTTTGCAAAGTACTTTCTACATGTTTGCTTATTTGATCTTCATACCAACCCTGTGAGATAAGGGCTATTTTTATCTCCATTCTACAAATAGGGAGACTGAGGCACAGGGAGGCTATGACTTGAGCAAGGTCACACAACTAGGGAAAGAAAGGCAGGTAATTGCCATTTATATAGTGTCTACTATATGCCAGGCACTATACTAAGTGCTTTACAAACATATCACTTGCTCTTCACAAGGATACTACAAAGGTAGATGCTATTATTATCCCCATTTAGAGCTGAGGAAACTAAGCCAAACAGTTTAAATGATTTACTCATAATCACACTGTTAGTGTCTGAGGCCATATTTGAACTCTGGTTTTCTTGATTCCAGACCCAGATCTCTATCCTTTGAGCCCCCTAGTTGTCTACTGGTGAATGTCTAAGACAGGATTTGAACTTAGGTCTTCTTCATTCCATGCTTTGTGTTCTGTCCACTCTGCTACCCTAGCTGTTGATTGTGTTACCTACCTGCCAAGGAAAAACTTCCCAATTATCAGATCTGGTTAAGGGTGAAATGGACTTTTTTAGATGGTAATAAGTGCTGCCTTCTTGGAAAGCTTCAAGCAGAGCTTGAATGACCCTTTCCAAGAATGACCCTTTCTAAGATCTGTTCAGACAGTAGCTAGAATGGAAGGTCTCTAATGTTCCTTCCAGATCTACTTTCCAAGTGGAAGTCCAAGTTGGACTCTCCCCTGAAGTCAAGTAAATTAATCCCCACATTCCTTCTGCTTCCATTCCCTTCATCCTATTCTCTTGGAGCCCTTTCTCCTTCCAAACACCAACTCTGACTGGTCCTGCAGCTAACTTACCTTTTTCTAACATAACTTTTCTACCCAGGATAAGTGTAGAAAGCTCCTCAGATGTCCATTTCTTACATTTTTTTAAGAATTTTTTTTTTCATTTAGAAATAGGATTTCCCAGCGGCTCCCACTTCCACCTCCTCCAATACATGTAAAAAATGACTCTAAACAAACTTTAGAGCTACAGAACCCACAAAGTGACAGAGAGAAACTAACCTCCCACTGAAGACAGCCCAGCAGGCCGGCAGGAAGGGGTCAGCACAGAGCTCTGGGAGCCAAGCCCAGCCTGCCTGAGACCACGGTTTTAGCCTCAGGGCAGCCACAACCAGCCCCGGCTGGAAGGATGTCCAGAGAGTAGATAACAAGCAGCTGTGGCAGTTTCCAGAATTATCAACCCATAAATGCCAAAGGCAAAGTGAGAGGTCAGTGTAGACTTTGGGAACAGGGAGTCCAGGAGCGTGGTCCAGCCTCTGTCCCTGGAGGGAGAAATAGCTGAGGCACAGCAGCCATGCAGCTGCTTTAGAGCTCCTGGCCTTCAGATTGTAGGGGGACCAAGAGACCAGTCTGAAGGGCAATCACTCTTGCTTTGGATCAAGCAGGAACAAACCTGCTTGGATCTGGATCACTGTCTAGGGTGGAGGTCCTGGGATGTGTGACCAGTGAGCCAAAGCATGTGGAGGCTTCTGAGAGGGCAGCCAACTAATAACTCCAGCAGCTGAGAAAACCCCAGCAATTTGGGACAAAGCTCCCCTCTCTGACAGCAGAGTTCTACTGTGGCAAAAAAGCTCAAAAGTCAAGTAATTGAGTGACAAAATAAGCAAGCAAAGGAAGCAAAGCAAGCTCACCAATCCAACTTTAGATTCCTGTTTTGGGAACAAAAAGGATCAAAGCATGGAACAGGAGGAAGACAATGAAGTCAGAACTCCTGCACCAAAAGCTTCCAAGAAAAACATGAGCTGGTTACAAGCCATAGAGGAACATAAGAAGGATTTTGAAAACCAAATAAGAGAAGTGGAAGAAAAGTTGAGAAGAGAAATGAGCATGATGCAAGAAAATCATGAAAAGAGAACAACAACCTGACTAAAGAAAATAACACCTTAAAAAATAGACTAACTTAGGTGGCCAGGTGGAGCAGTGAGTAAGACACCAGCCCCAGAGTCGGGATAACCTGGGATCGAATCCAGGCTCTGATACTTAGCACCACACCCAGAAATAACTGGCCATGTAACCTTGAGCAAGTTACTTAACCCCAATTGCTTTAAAAAAAAATAGACTAACTCAAATGACAAAAGAGGCTCAAAAAGCCAATGAGGAAAAGTCTGCCTTAAAAAGCCAAATTTGCCAGATGGAAAAAGAATCTCAAAAGCTCACTGAAGAGAATCATTCCTTCAGAATGAAATTGGAGCAAATGAAAGCTAGTGACTTTATGAGAAATCAAGAGACTATTAAACAGATCCAAATGAAAAAATAGAAGGCAATGTGAAATATCTCATTGAAAAAACCACTGACCTGGAAAATAGATCCAGGAGAGGTAATTTAAAAATTATTGGACTACCTGAAAGCCATGATCAAAAAAGAACCTAGAAGGGGCGGCCAGGTAGCACAGCGAGTAAGAGCACCGGCTCCAGTGTTGAAAAGACCTGGAAATCGAATCCCGGGCTTAGACACTTAGCACCCACCCAGAAACACCTGGCTGTGTAACCTTGAGCAAGTTACTTAACCCCAATTGCTTAGGGGTGGCCAGGTGGCTCAGCGAGTAAGAGCACCGGCTCCAGTGTCGGGATGACCTGGATCAAATCCGGGCTCAGATACTCAGCACCATACCCAGAAATAATAACTGGTTGTGTAACCTTGAGCAAGTTACTTAACCCCGATTGCTTAAAAAAAAAAAGAACCTAGAAATCATCTTTCTAAAGAAAATTGCCCTAATGTTTTAGGATCAGAAGGCAAAATAGAGGTTGAAAGAATCCATCAATAACCTCCTGAAAAAGATCCCAAAAAGAAAACTCCTAGGATCCAGGTTCCAGAGTTCCCAGATCAAAGAGAAAATATTACAAGCAGCCAGGAAGAAACACTTTGAATACTGTGGAAACACAATCAGGATAACACAGGATCTGCAGCTTCTACATTGAGGGATCAAAGGACTTGGAATATGATATTCCAGAGGGCAAAGGAGCTGGGATTAAAACCAAAAATCACCTACCCAGCAAAACTGAGTATCGTGTTTCAGGGGAAAATATGGTTATTCAATGGAATAGAGGATTTTCAAGCATTCATAATGAAAAAAACACAGTTGAGTAGAAAATTTGACATTCAGATACAAGAAGCAAGAGAAACATGAGAAGGTAAACAGGGAAAAGAATCATAAGGAACTTATCAAAGTTGAACTATTTACATTCCTACATGGAAAAACGATAATTGTAACTTATTAAACTTTTCTCAGTATGAGAATAGTTGAAGGGAATATAAATGTGTATATATGTATATATATATATATATGTATACATATATGTCTATATAGGAGGGTATATGGGCATATGAATACACATGTGAGTGTGTGTATATATGTGTACAGGCATATATAGACAGAGGGCACAGGACCAATTTAATAGGAAGGGATGATAATTAAAGATGAAATTGAGAGATGAGACAGGAATATAATGAGAGGAGATGGGGAAAGACAGAATGGGGTAAATTATCTCATATCATATCATATAATTATCATAGAAGAGGCAAGGGAAAACTGTTATAATGGAGGGGAAGAACAGGAAGGCAAAAGGGAATGAGTCAATCTTACTCTCATTGAATTTGGCTTGTGGAGGGGATGACATACACACTAAATAGGTTATCTTATCCTACAGATGAGTAGGGGGGAAGGTAATAAGAGGGGGGGATGATGGAGGGGAAGGCAGGTAGGGGAAAAGGGAAATTGGAAGCACCCACTTTTGAAAAGGGAGAGGGTCAAAGTAGAGAATAGAATAAGTAGGGGGTGGGCTAGAATGGAGAGAAATTATAGTCAGTTTTTCGCAATATATCCATTATGGAAATGTTTTGCATAGCTTCGCATGTATAACCTATATAGAATTGCTTATCTTCCCAGTAAGCATGGGTGATGACAGAGGAAGGGAAAGAATCTGAAATTTGGAGTTTTAAAATCAAATGTTTTAAAAATATACATATCATTGTTTTGTTTTGTTTACATGCAACTGGGAAATAAAATATACAGGCACTGGGGCATAGAGATCCATCTTGCCCTACAGAAAGGAGAGGGGATGGGGGAGGATATAAGAGAGAGCAGATTGGGGGAGGGGGCATTCAGGGGGATCACTGTTTTGGGTTGGTGGATAGGGGAAAGATGGGAAAAATTTTGTAACTCAAAATCTTGTGGAAATGAATGATGTAAACTAAAAATAAACATAAAATTTAATTTGAAAACAAGAATTTTTTTGGAAGGGGGAAGGTAGGGCAATTGGGATTAAGGTTGATTTGTCCAAGGTCACATAGCTAGTAAGTGTGTCATGTGTCTGAGCCCGGATTTGAACTCAGGTCCTCCTGACTCTAGGGCCGGTGCTCTATTCACTGTGCCACCTAGCTGCCCCCATTTCTTACATTTTTGAGCTATGGACTGGAGTGTGTTATAGAGTATCTCCTAACCCCTTTAGAGTTTCCCTAAACACAAGACCTGTGTATCCCCACTCCAACCATCAATACAATCCACCATACTTTTTTACTACTATTAAATGTAATAGTATTAAATGAATAACTATTAGTAATAATAGCAACTAGTTAATAATAATTAACAGTTGACAGTATTAAATTAATAACTATTACATTTAAATTAAATTTCAATGCATAAAGTAACACATCACTTTTTCAGTTGCTACCTTTCATTCTACATTAGAGTTCTTTGACCATTCATTTTCATTCACTTTTCATCATCTGGTTGTAATTAGTATGTACTCATTCTTTTGTTCACTTTACATTATTCTATAAAGGACTTTCAAGATCTCTTATGTATTACTCATGCTTCATTTTAATTGTTTTATGGTGTTCCATTATACTGATGCACCAAAATTTGTTTAATTTTTCCCCTTCTTTATGTTTTGGACTTTTAGGCTGCTTTCACTTTTTTAAATTATGCCTATGAAAATCTTTGAACAAATAGCCCTTTTTGTTTTTATTTTTATTTATTTTTGGTTTTATTTCTATTTTGGTTTTATTTTATTTTGCAGTACATTCCTAATGAAATTGTTGGATCAGAGGATAGGATTATGTTTGTAGCCTTTACTGTGTATTGCCCAAATGCAGAAATATTCCAAAGTCTGTAATTCTAATAACCACAAATGAATGTGCCTATTTCTCCACAACTCCACTATGATTGAGTTTTGTTGCCTTTAATTATTTTTGCCAAATGAGCTATGACTTCATCCCAGAATAGGACCTTCCTGAGAACAAATTATGCCTTTTCTGCTCTGGTCATCCCTCTTTCATCTCCCTGCCAGAATCCTGGATTCTGCCTATGGAATTCTGGGCTCTAATAGAGGAAAACTGACATCATAGTGCCCAGAATAAACCCTTACTGTCACTTCCTAGCTATTTCCAAACCATGCCATCATACAGGTGCCTTCCTCCATCACTTTTCTAGCTTCTCTTATGTGTTATATTCCCCTATTAAGCTCTTTGAGGACAGGAACTATCTTGTTTGCTTATATTTTTATCAATATGGTTTAACATGGTGCTTGACACAAAGGAACCATTTAATAAATGATTTATCATTCCTGCATTCAGGACAAGTGCTGTGTCTTTCCTTTTAGATCCAAAGTCAGGAATTATGCTTTTCCCATTGTAACAAAGACTCCTTGAGGACAAGGACTCATTTTTTTAATTTCTCTTAAATATTCCAAGTTCATTTCTACTGAAATTTCATTTCTCGATTCCTAAGATTGTTGTCATATTCTGCCCCACCCAAGAGGTCAAGATGTCCTGGAAACTTAGCCAAGAATTCTACCACTCAAAGTAATGACCTCTCCCTACCCGCCTCTTCACAGGCTCCTTCTAGAAATGGTCATAAAAGGAGCTGGGATCTCTCAAGTTCCCTCTGAAGAACTTTGGGGAGACACTGGCAAAGGACCACTCAGCATGGTGTGCTCACATCAAAGAAGGTGCTGTGCTCTTTGAGCAAAACAGAATTGCAGTAGCTCAAAAGAAACATGAGATGTGCAAAGTTAGAGACATCTCCATTCCAAATGGTCATACAAACGATTTGTGCCCAACCCTGTGGTAGAGCCTTCTAAGAGCATATTGGTCTGATCAGTCACAGTCAGGCCCTCTATACCTTGACCCTGATATATTGATATAATTTTGGTCTTCTTTGAATAAGAAGAACAAGCAACTCATCTCCAATCTCTCCCTAATCTACTGATTCTGTCCCTTCGATCTATAGATATACCCAAGTCAACAAGCATGTAACTGCTTAACTATGTGCCAGACACTATGCTCCCATACTTAAAAATTCTCTCTTAACGGGACGGCTAGGTGGTGCAGTGAGTAAAGTGCCGGCCCTGGAGTCAGGAGGACCCGAGTTCAGTTCCAGCCTCAGACACTTAACACCTACACAAAAAAACTAGCCGTGTAACCTTGGGCATGTCACTTAACCCCAATTGCCCTCCAAAAAGGCAAAAAAAAAGTCTCTCCTATCTTTAAAAAACCCTCACCAGAACACACCCCACCTTCAAGCTATGGTGTACTCTCCTCCCTTGTACAGTCACACTTCTAAAAAAGAAAGGAAGAAAGAGAGAGAGAAAAGGAAGGAAGGAAGGAAATCCATCTGGCCCTTGAGATTTTTTCCTAGGGAGTTCTTTGATGACTTGTTCAATTTCTTTTTCTGAGATGGGATTATTTAAGTGTTGAGAACCATGGCCAGTGGGGCTCTGACCCTGATGGCTGAATAAGCCTCTCAGCATAAGACCCTGCTAACCAGGCCCAGATCAGTTCCCCACCCCCCAGGAAGGCTCACAGGCATGGGCATCACGTCCTAGTGAAAAGTGTGGTACATGCTCCTGGCCTGGGAACAAGGCCCACAGTGTTCTCAGGGGAAACTAGCATAAGGTAGCAACATAGTATTAACTAGAAGCCTTGGCACAACTCCATTCTGTTTTAGGGAAGTTTAGGGGGGTTTAGAACATCCTAACCAATACTTGTACCCTGATAAAAGGATAGAGTGCACGGGCATCAAGTATGAGGCTAATGTAACTAGGACAATGGTGTAGTCCCAAAGACAATGGCTTATGATGACTATGCAGTTTTATACTATATATACTAGACTCTTAGCTTAATGAAGTTGACCCTGTTTTCCACCACACTGGAGTCCTGTCTTGTTTATGATTGTCAACCTCTGGGTAAGTAATCTTTTATCTATCTTTTCACCTAACTTTTCCTTCTCAGCTCTGCTGCTGTCCAGCAGGGCTCCTCTCTACCACTATCTCAGACTCTGCCGCAGAAGGGCAGGGGTCCCTGGGTGGGCTTGGCTCCCCACATTTAAGTATTTTACTTCCTCTTCTGTTAATCCACGCAATTTATATTTTTGCAAATGTTCATTTGTTTCACTAAGATTGTCAAATTTATGGGCATACAGTTGGCCAAAAGAATTTCTAATTATTGTTCTAATTTCTTCTTCATTGGTGGTGAATTCACCCTTTCCATTTTTGAGACTGATGATTTAGGTTTTTTGGTGTAAAAACTTTTAAAATTTTATGTAACAAAAATAGCTTATTTCACTTCCCTGTTCCTTTTCATTACCTCTCACGTTGTTACTGTTGTTGACTCTTCGTTCTCAGAGGATCAATGGCATCACAAGGGTGGTAACCTTGACTTGTAAGTGAGGCAAAGCAGTGCAGTCATCAGCCTCATTCTCTCCTTCAGAGTTATGAGGTCCAATGTCAAGATATTAATCAGCATGACTGGCAATGACTCAGGATACAGTGGATAATTTTGAACTTTTTAAACTAAGGTCTTTCTCAGGTCTCAGTTTATCTGAGGCAACACTTACTGAGTGAATAAGTGCTGTGTTCAGCACAGCGGGACCCTGGAAGTGAAGCCTAGCAGGGGACAGGAGGCCATGTGGGAAAGAAAGGAGATGAGCACACGAACTTAGGTTAGCATAGCCCCGGCAGCCTCGAGAGACAAGAGACTGCCCCGAGCTCATCCAATAGATTATATTTTATTGAGGTTACTGATGATGTGGCAATACTCTAAAGTTGTACAGATCATAGCAACACTTTCCAAGGTTGTACAAAACATGGCAACACTCAAAGGTTATACAACACATAAGCAGAGATAATGAAAAATATGTAAAGATTATATGGGTACATAATGTTTAATTTTATGGGCCTTTGTGCTGTCTTCATGATAAAGTGACTTATAGAATTTAGTCAAGAAATTTTCCCTGCCTACCTGCATTCCCATAGAAACATACTTGACTCCATGGTCATGCCCCTACTTTTGCAGAGGACATGTTTCCTCCTATACAGAGTTTAGTGGGGTCAAGCCATGGTCATCCGGTTTCCTACAATTAATGGCTAGGTAAGAAGTGAGGCAAAAGATGACCTAGTTTGCTCTCACAAAAGAATCCATCTGGGAGGGAAAGGCCGTCATCAGAGTTTCTGGCCAAAACAGAAAATAATTGCTAATTGCACTCACTCTGGGTCATGGAAACCCAATGAGCAAGAGACACTTGGGCTGAGACCTATTATTGGCCAATCAATGAAAGTCATAGTGCTTTGGGCTTAAAGGCATAGTCAAGTAGCTTCATTTTCTGAATCACAATGGCCTTTTTTAAGGTCTGGCTTTTTTTCAGAGCTATATTTTAAGAAATCATAAGGAAAACTAAATCATAAGGAAAACTACAGGAGACAAAGACTTAATTGTCCCAGCTTGCTGGGAAAAATAATGATAAGATAGATGATAGATGATAGATAGATAGGTAGATAGATAGATAGATAGATAGATAGATAGATAGATAGATAGATAGATAGATAGATAGA
>NW_027187460.1:385755-401573 GCF_028583685.1 Petaurus breviceps papuanus | reverse complement strand
AAGGAAGGAAGGAAGGAAGGAAGGAAGGAAGGAAGGAAGGAAGGAAGAAAGGAAGGAAGGAAGGAAGGAAGGAAGGAAAGATGGAAGGAAGGAAAAAAAGAGCAGTATTTCCCAATTCAAACTGGTTGGTTGGGTCTCCAAGGGGCAACTACTATTCCTCATAGATTGTTGTCTGTCTTTTGCTCTCAAAGAGAATCAATGTCATTATGAGGGTGATGTTCTGACTGGCAATTGGAATGGACCTAAGTGAGTCAGAGCTGACAAAGTCATCAGCTTCACCCTCTTCTCCAGAATCACCACAGTCCAGGGGCAGGACATAAGTCAAGATGACTGGCAATGCCTCGAGCCTCTACCTACTCCCATCCATCCTCCACTCACCATCTGTCAGAGCGGTCTGCAAAAAGCACAGATCTGATCATGCTGCACCCCTTCTTCTGCCCTGCCTGCCATTCTCTCTTTCAATGAACTCCATTGTCTCCCAATTAACTCTTCAGTTTGGATTATAAAGTTCTTTATGACCTGTCCTCAGCTTTATTATGTATTACTTCCTTTTGTGTACACTATAATCCACCCAAATTGGCTTTTTTTGTTTTCTCTCACATTTTGCAGTCATCTCCAGTTTTGGCACCTTTGTGCCTGTAATGCACTCCCTTTTTCTCATTCATCTTTTAAAATCCCTACTTCCTTTAAAAACTCAGTTCAAATGCCACCTTCTACATAAAGCCTTTGCAGATTCCCCACCCCCAGTTGCCAGCCCAGTTTCCCCAAAGTTCCATGTGTTTATTTTATATATATATATATATATATAGTATGCATAAATGTTATCCTCTCTAACAGAATATAAGCTCCTTGAGGGCATGAACTATTTCATGTTTGATTTTGCCATGCCCAGACAGCCAGTGGGAGTCAGTGGATAGAGAGCCAGCCTTGAAAGCCAGGAAGCCCTGAGTTCAAATCTTGCCTCTGACACATCCTGGTTGTGTGATCCAGGGACAAGACACTTACACTCTCAGTATCCTAGGCAATTCTCTTACTAGAAAAGATACTGACTTTCACTGGTAGAGGGTGTTTCCTCAGCTGAGAGTTCCATACGTTAAAGCCATCATAGGCCAGCCTATAGTTTAAAGAGCCTCAGTGCCAAGCACATAGAATTTTGAATATTTGGTGTTCAGTCATTTTCAGTCATGTCCAACCCTTTGTGACCCCTTTTGGGGTTCTCTTGGCAAAGATACTGGAATGGTTTGCCATTGACTTCTCCTGTTCATTTTACAGATGAGGAAACTGAAGTAAACATGGTTAAGTGACTTGCCCCAGGTCACAGTGTCTGAGACTGGATTTGAACTCAGATCTTCCTGACTCCAGTCCCAGTGCTAGAGACCCATAAATGCTTAATAATTAACATAAAATATAGAATGTTAGATCTGAAGGTACCTTACATTATAAAATACAGACCTTCAGGGCTAGGAGAAACCTTTGAACATAGAACAGAGTATGTCCAGAGATATCTAGAATATAGAATAGCAGGGCTGGATGGGATCTCAGAGGTCATTTACTGCAATGAGTTTATTTTATTATATTGAAGGAAGATTCAAAGGAGAGAAATTATTTACCCAAAGTCTCACTGGGTGTCGAGGATGGAACTTACACTAGTGCACCTCTTTTTGGCAATCGAAACCCTTAACAACCTGGCCCCAACCCATCTTTCCAGCCTCTTTATAGTGTACCTCCTATACACTGTGGTGTCCTTCTCTCCATTGCTTACTCATGGCGCTCCATCTCTGGCCTCCATGCCTAGAAAGTACTTTCTCTTCACCTCTGCCTCATGAAATTCCTTGCTTCCTCAAGACACAATTCAAGCATCACCTTCTACATGGAACCTACCAAGGCAGGAACAGTTTCTATCTTTCTCTGCATCCCTAGCGTTTAGACTAGTGCCTGTCACAGTACAAGAATAATAATTTTGGGGGGCTTTTTTTGGAGGGCAATTGGGGTTAAGTGACTTGCCTAAGGTCACATGGCTAGTAAGTGTTAAGTGTCCGAGGTCAGATTTGAACTCATGTCCTCCTGATTCCAGAGCGGGTGCTCTATTCACTGCACCACCTAGCCACCCCAAGAATAATAATTAATAAGAAAAAGCAGCTAATTTTTGCATAGTGTTAACTAGATTCCAGGCACTATGCAAAGCACTTTGCCAAGATCCCAGTTGATCCTCACAACAACCCTACAAGGTAGGTCCATTTTGCAGATGAGGAAACTGAGGCAAACAGAAGTTAAGTAACTTCCCCAGAGTGGCACAGCTAGTAAATATCTGATGCCATCTAACTTCCAGTGCCCACTTTACTTAACTATAAGTTATCAAACTGCTTTATATTTATTTTATATAGATATGGATATATTTTGTAGATGCATATGTATATATGTCAGCATAAAAATATTGCGAAGTTATACAATTTACATATAAATATGTGTATTATTGTTATTGCTATTTGTCCTTCATTCTCAAAAAGGACCATGACATCAGGAAGATGATGCCATGACTTGCATTTGAATTGGATTTAAGTGAGGAAGGACTATGCAAGGTCACCAGCCTCACTTTCTCCTCCAAAGCCATCTGGATCCAGTGGCCAGATATGGATCAGGATGACTGGAGATGGCCCACATACAAATTTATACACACATATATATGTATGTACATGTCTTCCTGGATAGAATGTAAGCTACTTGAAAGCAGGAATTATTTCATTTTTGTCTTCATATCTGCAACATTTATCATAGTGCCTGGCACAGAGTAGGACCTTAATACATGCTTGTTGACTGACTGATTGAAATGGGGAAGAAGTTCCCCTAAAGTAATCCGGTAGCACTTCCAGGAGCCAACACAGCAGAATAAGCAGTAAGTGACTCTCTCCTTTACTGACCTTGAAAAACCCAGAAAATTCCTCCCCAGAAAAAATTCTGGAACAGTGGAGCCAGCAGAAAGATGGGGTGCAGCAGTTTTTTAGCTCAGGCAGCTAGAGGGATTAACCGGAAAGGTTCCTCTTGCTGTGGCTAGAGGGAACCAGTACAGGATGGGAGGCATCCAGGTGAGCCAGCAGCAAACCCCACCTCAGCAAACCAGCAGGAGGTCCTGAGCCCCAGGGTGGTGAAGCCAGCAAGTGCCAACAGTAGGATCCCCTATCAGAAGACAACAGCACAGAAAACCATCACTTGCACCTCATGGAGGAATAGACCTCCAGCAATCTGGCCACCCTTCCTCCACACCCCACATTGCAAGCTTCAGCGTAACCCAGGAAAATGCAGAAAGACCTCACCTGACCTCAGCACACACCAGCCAGCTCCAGCTCAGCACCAGGTAAGCTACAGCATCATACAGCTTCCAGCTGCCAGAACCAGAGGCCCCAGCACACAAAGCCAGTAACCAGGCCCCTAGCTTCCAGCACAAGAAGTATGGGACAAAGCCCTCTTTGCCCCAGAAGCAGAGATCCCCTTTAAAAGTCATGAAAAAGGAAAACACAATGAGCAAAAAGCAACTTAGAAAAGCAAAGACCATAGATTCTTTTATGGGGACAGGAAAGATCAAAATACAAATTCACTATATCCACATCTGAAACCCCAAAGGGAAATATGAACTGGTCTCAAGCCCAAAAATCCTTCCTGAAAGAAATCAAGAAGGAGTTTAAAAGTCAAATTAGAGAGGGAGAAGAAAAATTGAACAATTCCTTCAAAAATACAATTGATAAAATGGGGGAGGGGAAATTCACTGCAGAAAATAATTCCTTAAAAAGTAAAATTGGTCATCTTTTCAGATGATATGATGATACACTTAGAGAATCCTAGAGAATCAAGTAAAAAAACTACTTGAAATAATAAACAACTTTAGCAAAGTTGCAAGAGATAAAATAAACCCACATAAATCACTGGCATTTCCATATATTACTAACAAAGTCCAATACCAAGAGATAGAAAGAGAAATTCCTTTTAAAGTTATTGAAGACATCATAAAATATTTGGGAGTCTACTTGCCAAAACAAACCCAGGAACTACATGAACACAATTGCAAAACATTTTCACATGAATAACATCAGATCTAAATAATTGGAAAAACATCAGTTGGTCATGGGTAGGGTGAGCTAATATAATAAAAATGACAATCCTACCTAAATTAAGTTACTTATTCAATGCCCTACCAATCAAACTACCAAAACATTGTTTTATACAGCTAAAAAAAGTAATAGCAAATTTCATCTGGAAGAACAAAACATCCAGAATATCAAGGGAATTAATAAAAAGAAATGCTAGGGAAGGTGGCCTAGCCATACCAGATCTTAAATTGTATTATAAAGCAGCAGTCATCAAAACTACTAGGTACTGGCTAAGAAATACCGGGGTAGATCAGTGGAATAGGTTAGGTACACAAGACACAGCAGTCAATGGCTATAGTAATCTACTGTTTGATAAGCCCAAAGACCCCAGCTTCTGGGATAAGAACTCACTATTTGACAAAAACTATTGGGAAAACTGGAAAATAATATGGCAGAAACTGGGCATAGACCAACATCTGACACTATATGCCAAAATAAAGTCCAAGTGGGTACACAACTTAGATATAAAGGCTGATACTATAATCAAACTAGGGGAGCAAGGGATAGTTTATCTGTTGGATTTATGAAGAATGGAGGAATTTATGACCAAACAAGTAATAGAGAACACTATAAAATACAAAATCGATAATTTTGATTACATTAAATTGTAAAGTTTCTGCACAAGCAAAGCCAATGCAACCAAGATTAGGAGGGAAACAGAAAACTGGGAAAGAATTCTTACAACCAGTGTCTCTGATAAAGGCCTCATTTCTAAAATATAGAGAGAACTGAGTCAAAATTTTAAGAACACAAGACATTCTCCAATTGATAAATGGTCAGAGGATATGAACAAGCAGTTTTCAGAGGAAGAAATTAAAGATATCTATAGCCATATGAAAAAATGCTCTAAGTCACTACTGATTAGAGAGATACAAATCAAAACAACTCTCAGGTACCACATTATACCTATCATATTGGCTAACATGACAAAACAGGAAAATGATAAATGTTGGAGAAGATGTGGGAAAATTGAACACTAATGCACTGTTGGTGGAGTTGTGAATTCATCCAACCATTCCATAGAGCAATTTGGAGCTATGCCCAAAGGGCTATAAAACTGTGCATACCCTTTTACCCAGCAATACCACTTCTAGGGCTGTATCCCAAAGAGATCATAAAAATGGCTAAAGAACACAAATGTACAAAAATATTTATAGCAACTCTTTTTGTGGTGGCAAAGAATTGGCAATTGAGAGGATGCCCATCAACTGGGGAATGGCTGAACAAGTTGTGGTATATGAATGTAATGGAATACTACTGTGCTGTAAGAAATGATGAACAAACAGACTTCAGAAAAGCTTGGAAAGAAATACAAACTGATTCTGAGTGAAGTGAGCAGAACCAGGAGAGTATTGTACACAGTATTCAAGGACTGACTTTCATACAGACTTAGCCCTTCTCAGCAATGCAAGGACCTAAAACAATTCCAAAAGACTCATGATGGAAAATGCCATCCACACCCAGAGGAAGAACTATGGAGTCTAAATGCAGAGTGAAGCAGACTATTTTCTTTCTGTTTTGTTTTGATTATTTCTTTTTCATGGTTCCTCTCATTCATTCTAATTTTTCTAAACAATATGAGTAATGTAAAAATATGTTTAATAGGAGTGTATATGTAGAGCCTATATTAGATTGCTTGCCATCTTGGGAAGGGGAGAGGACAGGGAGGGAGAGAAAATTTGAAACTTATGGAAGTGAATGTTGAAGACTAAAAATAAATAAATTAACTTATTTTTAAAATGATAATCTGTTAACTTCCTATTCAAAAAACTTTCATTAAGTTCCTAGTATGTGCCAAGCACGGCAGTCAAATGTCACAGTGGATAGAGTACCAGGCCCAGAATCAGGAGGACCTGAGTTGAAATCTGGTCTCATACACTTACTAGCTGTCTGACCCTGAGCAAGTCACTTAACCCTGTTTGCTTCAGCTTTATCATCTGTAAAATGAGTTGGAGAAGGAAATGGCAAAGCACTCCAGTATCTCTGCCACAAAAAAAAGAAGAAAAAACTGAAATGACTGTCATTGAAATGATGGAAAAGAATGTGTCAAGCACTAGGTTGAGATCTAGGAGACAAAAGCAAAAAAAAAACAAAACAGCCCCTGCCCTCAGGGACCTTACATTCTACTACTTATATTCTACATGCAAACAATTAAGTATCTTAGCGATAATTTGAAGGGGGAAGGAGCATTAATGACCAGGGAAATCAAGAAAGCTTTCCCATAGAGAGTAATTGCAAGAGTTGATCCCTGAAGGGAGCTAGTGAGAGAAGAGACAAAGGTGAGGAGAGGGCATGCCAGGCAAAGGTGTGGGAGTAAAAGGTGGGACTCTGAGCTCAGGGGCCAGCCTGGATGCCAGCTGGGCTGGAATGCGGAGGGCATGAAGGGGAAGGATGTGAAGGAAGAAAGGCTGGATAAGTAGGTTGGAGCCACATGGTGAAGAGCTTTCAACGCCAAAACAAACACATTTATATTTTAGCCTGGAGCTGATAAGTCTTCACTAAAGAGTCTGAGCAAGGGAGGGACCTCGTTAGACTTTTGCTTAAAGAAGGGTATTTGGGCAGCTAGGCCAAGAGAGACTGGAAACAGAGTCGAGGCAAGTCAAGCCGAGGAGCTTCTATTAAATGCTTTTTATGTGTCATGCAAGGAAAAGCAAAAGCAATCCCTCCTCTCAGAGAGAACAAGATCCAATGGAGGAGAAAATGTACAAGCGACTAAGTACCAGTAACATGTACACATATATATGGGATAAGCTGGGAATGATGTCGGAGAGAAGGCTCTTGTATTAAGGGTGATGGGAAAGGCTTCTAACAATCATTATTATCATTGCCTATAATCGTTATTATAATAGCCTCTCAGTTTGGATTCAGACGTCCAAATTAAGAAGTTATTTTTTTTAGAGGGGGAAGGTGAGGCAATTGGGGTTAAGGGACTTGCCCAAGGTCACACAGCTAGTGAGTGTCTGAGGCCAGTCCTCCTGACTCCAGGGCCAGTGCTCTATTCACTGTGCCACCTAGCTGTCCCAAGAGATTATTTTAAAATTTTAGATGAGAAGTAATGGGGAAAGTGACCATATGCAAAAAAGAAAAAAAAAAGGGAACAGGTGTGAGGAAGGTTTTAGAAGTAGCATTTGTATGTACAGACTGAAGCATACTACTGTTCACTTCCTGTATTTTTTTTGTTTTGTTTGAGTCTTCTTACACAAAATGACTAATATGGAAATGTTTTACATGATTGCACATATACAACTTATATCAGATTGCTAACTGTCTGGGGGGAGGGGGAGGAAAGAAGGGAGGGATAGAATTTGGAATGCAAAACTATTTTTTTTATTGTTTTTATGTGTAATTGGGGAAAAAATATTTTTAAAAAATAGCTTCTATGGGACTTTACCAGTACTGGCAAATGTTTAACAACCAGTTCTCTGAATATTATGTGTATGTGTATGTATATGTATGTGTGTATACATATACATATCTAAAGGTGCATATTCACCACACACTTTTAAGTTTAACTAGCATCGTAAACATTTTCTCCATCACTTTCTTAAGTCTAAACAACCAACAAAAACGACAAAGCAAGCCCTGATTGGTGGCATTTGCCAATTTCCAAGGTGTGAATACTTAACCTCAAAGTTTAAATTAGCTTTGGCTCCAGTATGTGCCTCTTTAGTACCCACTTGGACATTGCAGGTGAAGGAGCCAGAACTAGAAAGATGTTGGTGCTGTCAACAAAAATGGGAACATTCCAAGAAGGCATAGGCTTTAGTTTCGGTGGAGTGGAGTATGTTGGGAAGATAATTTGAAGGGGAGGGAGAATGTGAAGATAATATGATCTGTTTTGGAAATACTGACTTTGAGATGTCTATAGGATGTCCATTTAGAAATATCCAACAGGCAGGTGTTGGACCATGATAAAACAGACAGAGTTGGTCTCATAATACTAAGCTTGGGACTTGTGGGACCTGAATCCAAATCTTGAACTACAATGACCTTGGGCAAGATACATCTTTTTCTCATCTGTAGAATGATAGGACTGGACCAGATGAACTCTTGGGTCCCTTCTAGCTCCACCTCTCTGATCCTGTGATGTAGGGTCAGAGCTCTGTGTAAATCTGGGAGTTCTCTACAAAGAGATCAAACCAAACCTCTAAGAATTAGTGTGATCACTAAGGAGGGTGGAGAGAGAGAAAGGGATTCAGGACGGAGTCTTAGGGGATGCCAGTGGTGAGGGAAGGGATACAGATGATGGTGCAGCAAAGGAGTCTGAGGAGTGATCCGACAGGTAGGAAGAGAGCCAGGAGAGAGCAACATTTCATGACATTCAAAGTCCTTCTTAGCCCTTCTTACCTTTCCAGTGTTGTAGTGGGTTACTCTCCCTCACCAGCCCTGTCATCGGTTACTAATCATGGAAGCGTGCATCATAGACCTAAGACTGAAGGGACTCCAGAAGCTGCCTAATCCAATCCCCTCAATGAAGGTTAACTTACTTGCCAAAGGCCATACAGGTAATAAGACTCAGAGGCAGAATTGGAACCCAGGTCCTCTGACTGCAGATTCAGTACTCTTTCAGCTCTTCCTGTCTATTGAAGGTCTACAGGTCTGTGCCCTCTAAATTCTGCCACCCAGGGCAAGGTCCAAGATGCCTGTCTTCAGTTGGAGCTCTCTCTGGTTCGACTCTCTCATTTTATAAGGTGAGGAAACTGAGACACAGAAAGGCTAAATAATTCTCCCATTGTCATATAGGTAAGAGGCAACAAAGCCAGGATTCAGAACCAAGTTCTCCACATTTAACTCCTTCCATGACAGTCCAACTCTAATGAATGCCTCATTCATAGTGGACTCTGACTTCCTGAATGCTAGGTTGACCTAGTAAACCTTATGAAGATCTGCCACATTGGAAAGGAATTTAATAGAGTCCCAGCTGCAGACTATGCCTATTGTCTTATGATCAACCAGTCTAGTAGAGTATGGAGAGGCTGTCCTAGAGCATCTCAGATTTCCCACCCTACATATCCCATGACTTTGATTGGTGAGCAACTCATATGGTTCCTTCAATGTAGAAATCCCCCACCATGCTTCACTTTACTCCCTTGCCAGTCACCTTGAATATACATGAGTATTCTCTATTCTCCTCCTGACCCTGGGTCCATTTTCAGAAACATAATCAAATTAATATTGTCCTTGCTACAAGAAAGAACGTTACCCACTTCTGAAAAGGGACAAGGTCAAAGGAGAGAAGAGAATAAGTGGGAGGCGGGATAGGATGGAGAGAAATATAGTTAGTCTTTCACAATATAACTACTATGGAAATGTTTTGTGTAACTACACATGTACAACCTATATTGAATTGCTTTTCTTACCAGTGGAGGTGGGTGAGCAGGGAAGAAGGGAAAGAATCTGAAACTCAAAGTTTTAAAAACAAATGTTTAAAAAATGTTTTTTACATGCACCTGGGAAATAAGATATATAAGCACTGGGGATAGAAATCTGTCTTGCCCTACTAGAAAGTTAGGGGGTGATGAGGGAGGATATAAGAGAGAACAGATTGGGGGAAGGGGTATTCAGTAGGTTCACTATTTTGGGGTGGGGTAGGGGAAAGACGGGGAGAAAATTGTGACTCAAAATCTTGTGGAAACGATTGCTGAAAACTAAAAATAAATTTAAAAAAAAAGAATGTTACCTAATCCCCTATGGCTACACTAACCATTCCTATAACTTATCAATTAGACCACAAGCTCCTCAAAGACAGGGACCACCTTTTGCCCATCTTTGTGTCCCTAGCCATTAGCACAGTGTCTGGGAAATGCCACATACTTAAACAAACTTACCTGCAGAAGTTTGGAAATTCACTTAACCTCAGTTTCACCACCTATAAAATGGGTGAATGGACTAGATGGCCTCTGGGGTACCTCCCAGACAAAAATAGGCTGGTAAATGTTCTGACAATCAGGTTTTGGGGGGGGGTTGTTTTGTTTTGTTTGCTTTTTGGAGGGCAATTGGGGTTAAGTGACTTGCCCAAAGTGGAGTCAGGAGGACCTGAGTTCAAATCCGACCTCAGACACTTGACACACTAGCCATGTGACTTTGGGCAAGTCACTCTATTCACTGCACCATCTAACTGCCCGGACAATCAGTTTTAAAAAAAAAAAGTACTCATAATGTCCCTTTAAATTTAATCTGCATTATTAACATTTTCCAGCACTTTCTTAAATCTAGACAATCAACAAAACAATAAATGAAGCCCTGATTTGTGTTTCTTCTTTTCAGTAATGTAAAGGCTCACGATGAAAAATTTTAAATCCCAGCTAGAGCCAGTTCCTATAGTATAGTAAGGTGGACCCCAGGCTCAGCCTGGAAACTAGAGATGTAAATCCCCAAAATTGACAGCAGAGGGAAGCAGAGAACAAAGGAATGGGTCGGGAGGAGCCAGTGGTTCCCAGACAAACTCCACAGTGATGTCTGGGCCTGTTCAGGGGGCATTATCAGAGTCCTCCCATGATATCAAAGACCCCAACAAAAATCTTATCCTTTTAACTTCTTCAAGCTGATCAGAACGTACACGTACACACACACACACATATACATGTACATACACATACACACGTGTATATGTTTAGCATGTGTGTGTGTTGTATATGTGTGTATATGTATACATATATATGGCAATTTAGTCTGTGTGTTAAGTGACTTGCCAAAGGTCACACAGTTAGGAGAAGGGAGAAGGAAAAACATTTATATAACACCTACTGTATGCCAGCAGCTTTTATAAATATCTCATTTGACCCTCATAACAACCCTGGGGGGAAGGTGCTACTTACTATTCCAATTTTACAATCGAGGACACTGAGGCAAAGTTGTTTTCCCAAGATCACACAGCTAGTAAGTACCTGAGGCAAGATTTGAACTTCCTGACTCCAGGTCCAGCTCTCTATCCACAACACCACCAGTCACCCAGATAGTAAATAACACAACCAGGGTTGTGGCCAGGTTACCGGATTACAGATCCAATATTCTTCTGATATTCACTGTCTAGGGCAAGTCACTTAATCCTGTTTGCCTCAGTTTTCTCGTATGTAGAATGATCTGG
Source organism: Petaurus breviceps papuanus (assembly GCF_028583685.1). Lineage (NCBI taxonomy): Eukaryota > Metazoa > Chordata > Mammalia > Diprotodontia > Petauridae > Petaurus > Petaurus breviceps. The sequence goes on along the minus strand of NW_027187460.1, from coordinate 390,344 downwards.
AGAAAGAAATCACTGAGTCCATGATCCTGGGTCACCCCATATCAATGGCTCATGCCTTGGTCACTTACTTGTAGGTGAGATTTGTGAGTTGAAGCAGGAAATATAATTTCAAGAGAGAGAGAGAGGGAAGCAGAGAACTACAATTTCCCCTTTGATTTCCTGATCATTACTTGTTCTAGCATTCTTGTTAGGTCATTGTTGGTGTCCTCATGAGGGGCTGGGGGAACTCGACTCTACTGCTCCCTCCTCCACTATTTTGACTGGTCCCTCTCTGTCATATTTAAATTTAACAAAGTAAAACCAAAGAAATTAATTTAAACAAATTGCTTGGTCTGTGTCCTCTTAAATATCTGTATGAAACCCTACCTTTGGTAGAAAGAGAGATAAAGATAGGGAGATAGAGGAGAAAAAGGAGAGAGAAAGAGAAGAGACAGAGACACAAAGAAAGACAGAGACAGAGAGTTTACTCTGTAGTCAGGGTGTATACTTTGATCTGGCTCTGATTCCTACATTATGTCATGTTATATGGGCCTTTCTTGTAACCCTGTTACATATATTTCCTTAGACTTGCTATCTTTATAATGTTTACGACACTCGAATATGCTACCACATTAAAATACCTCCTGTTTCCCCAAACCTTTGGAAAATCTCTGAGGGTCTAACCGAGACTCTAGTCTCTAATCATAACTCTGCCCACACTGAATTTCATCATTTTTTACTATTTTAACCTTCCGAGTGAGACTAAGGTAGTATCTTAGGGTTGCCTTCTACTTCACCTTCCTGCCCTAATTATGCATACCTATCTGTATCCTGACTTTCAAGGAAGTTAAGTAATGCAGTGGAGAGTGCACCAGGTCTGGAATCAGGAATACTTGATCTCAAATCTGACCTCAGACACTTACTAGCTGTGTGACTCTGGGCATGTCATTTAACCCTGCTTGCCTCTGCTTCCTCATCTGTAAAATGAGCTGGAAAAGAAAATGGCAAACCATTCCAGTATCTTTGTCAAGAAAACTCCAAATGGGATCAGGAAGAGTCAGACATGACTGAAATGACTAAACAAGTCAGGGTCTTTTGACAGGCAAAAATTTCTCTGTTCTCCTTACTTCTGGTTGACTTTTAGGGTTTTTTTTTAATATTAAGGAATTTGAGCATCTTTTCACATGGGTATCACAAATTTGTCCAACTTCTCTTCACATCTTTGTCTTTTTTAATGGCATTTCTATTTCCTCATATGTCACATCAGGGACTCTGATATTAGAGTTCAAATGTGGTAACTTCATTGTCATTGATGAAAAAAAAATGTTTGTTATAAAAATATTGATGTACACCCTTTCATCTGTTTGTGGTCTTTCTAGAGCAGAACAAGGATACAAAGAGGAAGTCCGTGCTGGAGGCAACCCAATTTCAGGGGTGTCAAAGAAATAATTCTTAAGCTATCCGAGATGAAGATACCCAATAATTGAAGGAAAAAAACCCACAAAGAGTGGTACTACTAAAAGTTGAGGAAGAGAACATCAATAATCACTACCAACCCATAAGACTCATTCCTCATCTTTGTAAAACTTTTATGGGAACAATATGTACATTTAACAAGAGTATACATAGCGGAAATATGATAAAGGAACAGGCAGGCTTTCACAAATGATAGTCTACCCAGGATCTATATGAACAAGACCATAAAAAACTTTGTACACAAACAAAATTAGATTTAAATAAATGGAGAAATAGTCATTGTTCATGGGTAAGCAGGACCAATATAATAAAAATGACAATTTTACAGAATTAATCCACATATTCAATACCATCCCAATCAAATTACCAAAAAATATTTTACAGACCTAGAAAAAAAAACTAACAAAATTCCTTTGGAAGAACAAAAGGTCAAGAATATCAAAGAAATTAATGGGAAAATGTAAAGGAAGCTTAGTAGTACCAGATCTTAAACTATATTATAAGGCAGTAATTATCAAAACTATCTGATACTGTCTGAGAAATAGAAAGATCAATAGAACAGAGTAGACATATGATCTACAGCAGCAAACTAACATAGTTACTTAGTGTTAGAAGTATAAAGACTTAAGTTTTGGGCATAAGAATTCATTATTTGGTAAAAAAAAAAATTATTGGGAAAACTGGAAAGCAGGCTGGCAGAAATTGGACATAGACAAATATCTGACACCATTTACCAAAATAAGGTCAAAATGGGTACATGACCTAAACGAAGAAAAATATTACAAGAAAATTTGAAGAACATGGAAAATATTACCTATCAGACTTATGGATAGTAGAACAACTTCTGAAAAGTTGTTCAATAATAAGATATCAATTGGATAATTTTGATTACATTAAATTTAAAAAGGTTTGTACAAATAACAAATGTAGCCAAGATCAGAAGGAAAGCAGAAAACTGGGGGGGGGGGGGATTTTTATAGACAGCTCCTCAGATAAAGGTCCCACACCTCAAATATATAAAGAACTGTGTCAAATCTATAAGAATGCAAGTCTTTCCCCAACTGATAGTTGGTCAAAGGATATGAAAAGCAGTTTTCCAATGAAGAAATCAAAACAATTTGTAGTCATGTGAAAAAATGCTTTACGTCATTATTGATTAGAGAAGTGCAAATTAAAACAACCTCAAGATATCATATTACATCTATTGGCTTGGCTAAAAAAAATAGAAGGAAAAAATGACAAATGTTGAAGGAGATGTGGAAAAATTGAAACCTTAATTCATTGTTGGTGGATCTGTGAGCTGATCTAACCATTTTGGAGAGAGATTTGGAATTATGCTCAAAGAGTTATTAAGCTACCTATACCCTTTGACGCAGTAATATTATTATTAGGTCTGTTTCCCCAGAGAACTAGGGAAAATGTAAAAGAATCTATATGTTTTAAAATATTCATAGCAACTCTCTGTGGTGGCCAAGAACTGGAAATTGTGGAGATGCCCATCAGTTGTGGAATGGCTAAACAAATTGTGGTATATTGATGGAATATATGATGGAATATTGCTCTGCTATAAGAAATGATGAGCTCAATGATTTTAGAAAAGCACAGAGATAGCTCCACAAAGTAATGAAGAGCAAAATGAGCAGAACCAAGAGAACACTGTATACAGTAACAGCAGTATTGTTTTAAGAGCAACTTTGTACAACCAAGTCATTCTGACTATTAAAAATACCCAAACTAACTTCAGAGACTTTATGAGGGCAGATGTTTAAATCAAGGAAAGAATATTGCTGTGGTGTAGGAAATGATGAGCTGTTGGATTAAAGGATTAAAGTGGATTAAAGATAAAGAGTCTTAGACTTATGAAGGAAGATGCTATCCATCTTCAGAGAAACAGATGATAGGAGGAAATAAACATAGTATGGCCTTACATAATGTGGATGAGCACATATGTGTATATATCTATGAGTCTGTTTACATATATATCCATACTTAATTGTATTGTATTCTTGGGGGTGGAGGGAGGGGAAAAATAAAGCAAAAAGTGCAGAGCAGAGAAAAAAGAAAACCAACAAGGAAGCAGAAAGAAAGAAAGAGAGCTGGGCAGCTTTAAAAACAAAGTGTAATATTTATTACATAGGTTTTCTTGAAATGGAAATGTATTTTTTATAATGAATCCTCTCTTATGGGCTGCTATGTACATTGAAATGTTGGGGGATTTTTTCTTTTCTCATTTTGCATTTTAAGTATAAAATAAAAATATTACAAATAAAATAATATTTTGTATTAATTTTAACATAAAAATTGTTAGCTTACAGTGGATTTTATCTTCACTATTACACGTGGCCAAACTGTACAGTAAGTTCAAGATCCTGTTGTAACAGAACACAAGGGATGAATGCCCCCCTGGTGAGTGGAAATCATCAGCATTCTGTTCCACCGTCCCCTAAGTAGCTAATATGACTCTTACCAACTGGACGCTGACTTTGACCGTCAAACTAGACTGTCAGATACTAAAGAAAGGGGAAAGGCAGAGACCATGGAGAGGAGAGAAAACACAAGGGAATCTATGAAGCAGATTGTACCCCACGATTCCACTACCCCCTAAGGAAAGCAACACTGAGTGGCAAAGTAAAAGATAAGGAGAGTAGAAACAACAGAGAAATAATAGAAGTAAGGGAGCTGTAGTAACTAGGTCATCAGTAAAGAAACTGGGAGTATTAGGCACGTCTAAGCAGTCCCTCTTCTTGCTGAGGTCAGCCCAGATTGACCCAAAGCTGGTGATTCCTCACTAACCTCATCCCTCTTCCCCTTTCTTTCTCTCTCTCCTCAGAGTCTGTGTGCCTATATCTCTATTTCCTTAAAGTTTATCTACCTTCCTGTTCACCTTATCTTTAAAGGCAGTTTTACAATAAAAGTCTATTTCACTTTTCAAATGCAGTTATTAAAAGACAGTGAGGGGAATGCCTAGGAAGGGAGAGATAAGTAGATTTTACAACTACAGCATGTAATTGTCAGGGCATTTACTGGCATGAGGGCTTGGAACAAGCAAAAAAGAAATGTTGGTTTAATTTTACAACTTCCCAGAGTAGAGAAATATACAACCCAATCTTGCTACACAGCAGTTTTGACCGGAA
>NW_027187460.1:340755-383255 GCF_028583685.1 Petaurus breviceps papuanus | reverse complement strand
AGAGTGTCTGGAGTCAGGAGGCCACAGTTTAAATCCAGTCTCAGACATTTACTGTCTGATTGTGTGATCCTGGACAAGTCAGTTAACCTCTGTTTGCTTCAATTTCCCCATCTGTAAAATGAAGATAATAATATTAATAATAGCAACTCAGAGTTGTGAGGATCAGGTAAGATAATATTTGTAAAGCACTTAGCACAGGGACTGACACAAAGTGCTAATATAAAATGTTAGTTGTTATTGTTATTAATTACTTGCATCATAGGCACTGAACTTGAACTTGAAACAAGGCCACAGTTCCACTTCTGATAAAGTGATGTCACTAGCTGGTGTTATATATTTATAGAATCTATTAATTGAACCTCTGAGAAGGGAAACAAAACTCACAGAGGGACTTTCCCCGTGTTTTGAAGAGCATAGATACAATCATTTCAGTATTCCTTACTCTCTTGTTCATAATAATTACTCTTATTATCATGGTTAACATTCATATAGTGCTTTAAACTTTGCCAAATGTTTTCTGTACAATTCCAGATTGGAGCCTACAAAGAAGCCATCAGCTATTGTTGCCTTGGTTTTATAGATGGCTGTTCAGACTCTCTGGACTTGGCCACCATGCCTCCAGCCCCAGAGTCCCCTTTTGTCACAGGTGAGTTCCTCCCAGAACATCCATTTTGAGGAAGGTCCCAGACCAGCCATCCTTCATTCCTTTTCCAGATCCACTTCTGATTCTTTGGACTTTGCAACCATACCCCCTCATGGCTTTCTGCTCCACATTCCTTTAAGTGTTTTTATAGGTATTGTTTTCCCCCATTAAAATGTAAGCTCCTTCAGGGCAGGAACTATATTTTTATCTGTTGCACTCAGTGCAATACCTCACACTTTGTGTTTCTGCTGTTGTTAGTCAGTCATGTCTGACTCTTCATGACCCAGTTTGGGGCTTTCTTGGCAAAGAGACTGGAGTGGTTTGCCATTTCCTCCTCCAGCTCATTTTACAAATGAGGAAACAGGCAAACAGGGTTAAGTGACTAACCCAGGGTCACATACCTAGTAAATATCTGAAGCTAGATTGGAACTCATGAAAATGAGTCTTCCCTGACTTCAGGCCCAGAACTCTTATCTACTTTACCACCTGACCTGACACTTAACAAGTACTTAATAAATGTTTATTGACTTGTTATAGCTACTACGTATCCAAGACAGAACATGAATCTAGATTGTCCTGGTCAGCTCTCCATCCACTATGTCATGCTGTCTTTCCAAATAAAATGGTCTTAAATGAACCTGTTCTATGTTACTGCTTTGTTAGCTTGAGTACTTGCAAGGAAGCTAATGACCTTTTATAACACAGCTAGATTCTGATGTGCCATGGAGAAACCTTGGTTGGAACAAAATACAATACAAAGATCTTTGTTTGGAGAGAGTCCCTTTGATATTGAACCTGGACCATCACAACAGACGCCAGGTCTTACACATAGATTATATTTCTAAAGCTTGTCCAATATCAACCCCTGGGTGGGGATAAGGGTAAAGGGCAGGGATATAGTTTTAATCTACTTGCATTGGCAGTGCCTAAGCCAGGAGAGACCCAAACAAGTACCAAAGCAGACAGTAGCTTAGGGAATATTTGTGTAACTGTTTGTTGGAGGTGAGTGGTACCATGGGTGCCCAATGGTTGGAGGGTGATGTGGAGTAATAGTTATAGAACTTCACCAAATTCTACTGATTTGGGCACAGGTGTGGGGAGAGGACAGGGAAGGAGGAGGAAGGAATTCCTGTGGACTGTGACAAATGAAAGAATTGTGCCCACTGCTGAGAACCCTTTTTGGGAATGAGGAATGTGGGTGTAGAGTACTGGGAAAGGTATTCAGAAAAGAGGGCAATGTAGCTACTACCAAGTGATAGCATGGAGCCTTTACAGGGAGACTCAGTGAGATCATTAGAAAAAAAGGGGTACTTGGAAATTCATAATTAAACCTACTTCTGAACTTAAATCTCCTTCTGGACAAGACTTGCTAAACAAATGGAGCTTCCCATAAAGCAAGACGGATGAATTGAGGAACATAGGAGGGAACCAAATTTTTCAATGTATATTGGGGAAAATCAAAGAAAGGCTAGATCTAGTGTTAAGGGCAGAGAGGATATATAGAGAGAATGACAGAGAAAAGGTGAGGCTGCTCACATTTTACCCTTCTGTCTTTCTCTATCAAGATTCTTTGAACTAGAAAGGACAGCACAAAAATGACTGAGGAAGCTTGTAGTCGAGATAAGTAGAAAGACAGTTTGAGAGTTCCTGACTGTCCTTGATGAGTTCATTTCACTTGGTCCTCATAAATTACATTCCAATATACTAAAAAGAAGTGGTGGGTGTGCTTTCTAAGCATCTAGGAGATATTATTTTTAATTAGAGAGAGAGAGAGATTAGAGCAAGGCAGACATTAACTATTCTGATTTTCAAAAGAGGGAAGAGAATACAGTCTACAAACTATAGGCCAGTGAGCTTGACTTTCATTCCTGGAAAATTTCTAGGGCATATTATTCCTGGGATGATGAGTGAACATCTCAAAAAGAAAGTTATGACTACAAAGAGTTATTGACACTGGGTCATTCTGGAGCAACCTCACTTTGTTTTTTGACAAGGTCTTACAAGACTGGTAGAACAGAGAGAGTTCTAAAGGATTTAGCAAAGTTTCTCATACTATTGCTGTGGACAAGATAAAGATATATGAACTAGGCAATTTAATCATTATGGGAATTTAGGATTGGTCACGAATCGTCAGACCTAAAGAGTAAAGATGAATGATTTGGCACCAGCTTGGAATGAGATCTCTCAATGTGTGCTCCAGGGATCTGTGTCTCATTCACCTGCTCGGGAGCAAATACAGGGACCTGCACACAGCAGGTGCTTGGGGGAATATGTGCTGACCAAATGAACAGGGCTTTCAGTATCTCAAACCTACAGTTTGACTCCAGCAATCTTTTATTTTTTTAATTATTTTTTTTTTTTGCTTTTTTTGGAGGGCAATTGGGGTTAAGTAACTTGCCCAAGGCCACACAGCTAATAAATGTGTGTGTCAAATGTCTGGGGTCGGATTTGAACTCAGGTCCTCCTGACTCCAAGGCCAGTGATATATTCACTGCATCACCTAGTCGTCCCAGTAGGATCTTTTTCAAGCCATACTGCATCTGGAAAGCCTCCCCTGAACAGTTTGACCTGAGCTTGGGCAGTTCTGTATGTGGTTTTTTTCCCCTGTATTTGAATTCCTTCCATGGGTGTTGATCTAGTCTTCTCTCACACTGGGAGCTCCCCCGGGAAAGGGGCCATGTCTCCACCTCAGACCAATTACTTACTTTGGACAGATGCTGTTTTCCCATGAGATCAGGGGCTTCCTAAGGATTGGAGCTGTGTGTGTGTCTCTTTCTCTCAGATGAGGTGCTCCCTACGATCAGGAGTTAGGTCTCCTCCTTTCATTGGGGACTTCTTCAGGACAGTTACTGTGTCTCTCCCTCAAATCAGTGGTTTCTTTAAGCCAGAACTCACATCTGTCCCTCAGATGGAGCTTTCTGAGGACAAGGGCTTTATCTTCCCCCTCACACCAATGGCTCACTATACACAGGGACTGAGCTGTGTCTTTCTCAGACCAGTGGCTCCTGAGGTAAAGGAGTTGTGGCTCTCTCTTCCATTTGTGGCTGCTTAAAGACAGGGACCACACTTCCTCTTGAAATCAGGGCTTTTTGATGTCAGATCTCATGTGTGTCTCTCAGATGGGGGCTTCCTAAGGACTGTCTCCTCACTCATGGGGTAGGGGAAACAAGTCTCTCACTCAGATCAGGGGTTCCTTGGGTGCCACACTATGTTTCCTTGCTCAGACTAGGAGTTACCTAAAGGCAGAAACTATGTCCTTCTCTTATAGTGGAGAGACCTTGGGGGTCAAAGACTGCTCTCCTTATTCACACTGGAGGCAAGAGCTGTATCTCCCTCTCAGACCAGGGACTGCCCAGCTTCAGTAATCCCACTTGAACAAGGTGGCTGGTTTTTTAGCAGACTTTCATTAGGTGCCAGGGAGGAACATAGCTCACAGTCTAATAGGGCTCCTCCCTTCCATCCCAACCTGTTTTTCTCAGAGCTTCTTCAGCCAGAGACTAGACCACAGGTCCCAACCTCTATTTCAAAGAAATATGAATTGTACTTGAGGACTTTGCAATGCCCTCCTCCCTCCTCTTCACTAAGAATGGGCTGAAGGCTTCTATTAATTCATTCAGCAAGCAGTTATTAAATGCCTGCTGTATGCTAGGCAGAGTGCAATTCATGGCCAGAGGTGCAATTCACAAAGGCCAAGATGGAAAAAAGCCACCTTCCTCCTCTTCCCTTCAAAGCCCAAGTCCTTTCCCCAAGGATCAAAGACTTTTTGGGTTTTTTGGGGTTTTTTTAAATTCTCTCTCAGAGCATTCCAGAGTGTTTGTAAAGGAGAAAGCAGCAAGTAGACCTCTATTCAATGTCAGAGGCAGACGGGACCATCAGATCATCAGGATCCTCTAGTCTCACCTCTCCCTTTTACAGAAAAGGAAACCAAGAGCCACAGAACTGAAAGGAATTGATGGCAGAGTCAGAGTCCACCCTGTAACACGGGTCTCCTTACTCCCAGCCCTTAGTTCATTTGGGTCTTCATTTTCTCTGGTATACCTAACACCAAGCTTCATTTGAAGGCTCTAGTCTGTCTTGTTGGGTCTTCAAAGAGTTCAGAGGACAGGGAGACTCCTTCAACGGAGCCATGCCCAAAGACTAGTTCCATCCTTGTTTCCCTCAGATCATAGGTTCCTGGAAAGCTAGGCTTTCCTCTTAGGCAGGGGCCAGGGACAGTCAAATATAGACAGACATGAAAGTAAGAAGCATTTGTCTTTATTTGAGGCACTGAACAAGAGAAGGACCACTTGGGTGGAGGCTGGACTGCATTTTGGCTGAGGTGAGGGGAGAAAAGTCATGGATGCAGAAAACGACTCCCAGAAATAGGTAAAGCAGTGGGTCCCAGTATATGTCTCACTCCCTCCTGGCCTGGAGGCTCCACAGGACCTACATCCTCCCCCTCCACATTGAGACCAGAGTATGGCAGAAAACCTGGCTCAGCCCTTCTTCATACCTTAGGCCCATTGTAGGGATGACCAAGACAATGGGGTCTGGAAAGGATCTTGGTGGGGTGAGTGCCAGAGCGATGACAGCCCTTCATACACACACTCACCTGTTCTCACAATCACATATTCACATACATGTACATACAGCCACATTCACACAAAAACAGATGAGGGCACACAAATCATTCACACACATACACACACACAAAACACATAAAAATAATAAACAGAAGACCACATGAGCTCACAGATGCTGCCATGCAGATTCATAACTGCATGAATCACAGGCAAGACTGCCAACCCAAGGGCATATTACAAGAGCATACATAACCACACATATACAAATCACACATTAATGTGCAAGTACAGTCACACATGTACACTCAAAATGCATGCACATAAAAGTCTCCCCCTCATACCCACACACACACACAGAGACTTGTAGAGTGTTTCCATGCCAACTTCATATGTCCTAATCTCCTAGGGTTCTCCCTGGGCTCTGATGTTTGATTCCTAATCCTGCCCCAATTGGGGATTCAAGGCTCTTTCAGAAGATCATAGGATTTAGAATGGGGAAGGATCTTTTATATTATCTAGTCCAACGCCCTTATTTTACAGATGAGGAAACTGAGGCCTAGAGAGGTTAAGTTAACTTGCCTGAGATCACACAGATAGAAAGTGTCTCCCTCAACCTCCAGTATTATCCTATATCCCCATGAGGAGATATGGCAGTGGACCAGGGATACTTGAGCCTGGGTTGAGTGATAAACACCCAACATGGGGCAGAACCAAAAACACAAAAGAAGGGAAGAAAGAAGCATCCAGAGCCTGAATTCCATTATCTCCTGCAGGTATTGGGAAAGTGAGGAAGAGCTGAGGAAAAGGATAAAGAACCTTCCCACTCATAAGCTAGGACCTTGGGGCAGGCAGGGCAAGAATGAAGAAGGCTGAGGGGGGCAGCAAGGTATAAAGCAAACTGAATAGCACAGATAGTCCCAGTACCAAGGAGCTGGCCTGGAGTCCCCCATCATTCGAGAATATATTACACAGGGAGTATTTGCAGCATCGGTTGTTCACAGACGATGTCCCCGAGATATAACTACTAAGGGGACAGACCGTAGCACAAGATTTGCTGATGGTCCTTTTTTTGTGTTCTGCATTAAAAAAAAGACAAAAGCACAAATAAGTAACTTAGTGTTAACCTTGGGCAAGTGACTCCCATTCCTGGGCCTCAGTTCTATCTTTGTAAAATGAGGAGATTGGACTAGAACATTTCTAGGGTCCTTTCCCACCCTGAGAGTCAGAATTCTATGTCAGGTTTCCATTCTAACCTGTTTGTCTGTTCTAAGGTTCCTCCCAGGATTGACATTCTATGTTCTGAGGCCCCTCGAGTCCTGATATTCTAGGTTCTCAACACTCACGTTCTATGTTCTAAGGCCCTTCCTAGTTCTGATAGTCTAGGTTCTGAAGACCCTTCCAGCTCTGACATTTTATGTTCTTCTCGGCTTTGATATTCAATGTTCTAAGGTTCCTTGCAGCTCTGTTGTTTTATGCTCTAAGATCTTTCTCTTCCCTGACATTCTTTGGTTCCAAATACACAGGTAGAGTTTTGGGCACCATACTTCAGGAAAGACAAACAAATTGAAGTGTAGAAAGAAAAACATGACCAGGATGGTGTGAGGACTGCAGGTCACATCATATAAGGATCAGCCTAAAGAAGTGGCAACATTTAGCCAGCTACAAGGAAGGGAATTTGAAAGATTCTTTTCCAGACATGGACAATGTATTGACTTGTTTCACTTGACCAAACTTATTGTTTATAAAAAATGGTACCTATTTGATGTGGGGGAGAGGAAGGAATGAGTAGGTCATGTTAAAGATATACTCAAAAAGTAGCAATAAAACATTTTCAAATGAGTAGAAAAATAACAAAGAAGTTCAGAAGGGGACACAAACAAGAAACAGGGCAATGTTGTTTCTACCATGTTAAAATTAACATGCTTTTACAAAATGTTACATAAATTTGTAGTTTCCGAGACAAATCTTTTTCAGTTTTTCTTTGCCTATTGAAATGTTCATGTCTGTTACTGATTGATAAGCTTATGAAAGAGAGAGAGACATAGAGAGACAGAGATAGAGAGCTTTAAAAAAAAGGCTACATGGAATCCCATTGAGTTCAAATGGATTGAATTCCAGTTGAGTTCAGTTGAATTCCACATATACTTCTGCTGGTGACCCCCTTCCAAAAGACAGAAGAGCAATAAGAAATGGCAGGAAAGTTGTAGGGAGGTTGAATTTGGTTCTCTCTCTCTCTCTCTCTCTCTCTCTCTCTCTCTCTCTCTCTCTCTGCTTTTTGGAAGGGAAAGGCAGGGCAATTGTGGTTAAGTGACTTGACCAAGTGAAGGGAGACAAAACACCAGATCCAGGAATCAGGCTTGTCCTAGATAAGTTAGCTCCAGGTTTTTACTGTGGCCAGTCCGAAGTGACTGGTCCTGGTTTTTCCTTGAGAAGTGGCTGTAAATCAGAGCCTTCCTGATATCCTGTGATCCAGGGATGTGCCCTGTTCTGGAATTAATGCCAGAAGGTGTTAAGCTCTCCCATACATTCTTAGATACTATTCATATGGCTTGGAAATCATCAAAGGACATGATAATCGTCAAGACTTAACTTGAAATCACTATCTGGCATCTTGAAATTGAACAAAGCAGTATTAGAAAACTAAGTGACCTATAATTACCTTCTTTGTCTCATTACTCTATAAAAACCTTGCTCGTGGTATCAATAAATGGATTGTTTGACAATCATGCCTGGACCACGATTTTTCGCACTTTCTCAGGCTAGTGTGTCAGTTCAGAGCTGGCTTAAGAAACCCCTCAAGTTATTTCTACACCCAAGGTCACCCTGGCTAGTAAGTGTTAAGTGTCTAAGGCCGGATTTGAACTCAGGTCCTCCTGACTCCAGGGCCGGTGCTCTATTCACTGTGCCACCTAGCCTCCCTGATTTGGTTCTCTCTTAATAAGAACTTCCTAACAATTAGAATTTGTCTCACAATGGAACTGGCTGCCCCTAGAAAGAAGAGATTTCATCTTTGGGGGCCTTCAAGCCAAGGGTGGATAACCATTTGGGTACAGACACAGACTGGGGCCTGATCATCTCCTCGCATCCCTTTTAAGCTTTGAGATTCAATAGTTCTATGGCCTCAGCCCAGGTTTGATCTCTGACTCTAGTCACACACTGACCTTTAGCCCTACCACCCCACCAACACATGCCATGAATCCCATGGGAATTCTGGGAGTATGAATGACACATCCCTGTTCAAGGTGGCACAGCTTAGCACCTCCTTGAGGTCAGAAGTACCATCTTCCTAAGAGAGGAAAGTGGTTACAAAAGAGAAGTCAATAAGGGAAAGGTCTCAGGAGGGGAATGGCTGATAGGTTTCTCTCTCCCTTAGAGTTATCACTCACCAATGAGTGATGTGACTGTTTCAGAAAGGCAGTAATGTTCATCTGTTGTACAAGAGGAGATCTTCAGACAACTGAAGGTGCCCTTTTCATTTTTACATGTGAAACATAAGAGGGAGTAAGCTGCAAGGGAAGGAGAAGGAAGAAAAACAAAATAACAGGTGAAACTCCCTTCTCTATGCCAGCTGAGTCAAACTCAAATAAAAATGGCCACCTAAAAGTACATAAGTATCCCTGCAGGACACATATTGACTTGGAAAACTGCAAACTAATATTATCAATGCTTTATTACATTTTAGCTTATTTTGTTAAATGTTTCCCAATTACATTTTAATCTGATCTCTCCTCCCACCACCTCCATCCTGCACTCCCCGTGGATACTTCTGCCCTCTTCTCTGCAATCTCTTCAAAGAAGCAGTCCCAGGTTTTAGTGAGCTGATGAGTTCATTCAACAAGGCAATATCATAGTCAACAGAACTGTCATTATACCATAAGAGGGACACAATGTCCAGAAGGGGCTGGTGATGACTTTTTGTCCTCTGCTATGGTCACAGAAAAACCAGAGGACTATGTTTAGTTCTTAGTGTTATATTTTAGACAGGATTATCCATTTTGGCAACTGAAGAACTGGAGAAGGGGGATTGGACTTGTTCTCTTTGGTCCCAGAGGGCAGAACTAAAAGCAATGGGTGGAATTGGAAGAAGGCAGATGAAGGCTTGATAACAGGGGAAAAAAATCTAACAATTGGAGCTATCTTAAAATGGAATGGACTTCTTCGGGGGGGGGGGGGTAATGGGCTCCCCATCACTGGGAGTTTTATAACAGAAAGGATGCAGCACTATTTTCATGTTATTGAGGAATTTCTACACAAGTAGGGATTGGAACAGATGAACTCTGGGGGCCTTTTCTGTTCTGAGATACTGTGACTCTGTGGGTGATTTGAGAGAAGATTTAGGACTTTGGATTCCTGAAGCTGTTCTGCTCTGTCCTAACACTGCCACCACCCTGGCACAGTCCTTCATCACCTCATACCCACCTCATCACCCTGAAATAGCCTGCTAATTGGTCTCCCCGCCATAAGTCTCTCCCTATTCTGGTTCATTCTCCACTCAGCTGTCAAAGTGTATGCAGGTCTGGCCACGTCATGCCCTTATTCAACAAACTCCACCATCTCCTACCTCCAGGTCCCATCTGCTTAAGCATTCAAAGCCCCTCATAACCTGTCCCCTTCCTAGCTTTTCAGTCTTCTTGCACTTTACTCCCCTCCACATACTCTTATCCAATGGCAGTTGGCTTCCTTACCATTCCTCAAACACTCCATTCCATCCCTCGCCTTCAGGCATTTTCAGTGGCTATCCCCCAAACCTAGAATTCTCTTCCCTACTCCCTGTCTTCATTCAAGCCTCTCCTAAAGACTCATCTTTTCCAAGAAGCCCTTCCTAGTCTTCCTTAATCCTAGAGCTTTCCCTCTGAAGTTATCTCCAATTTACCTTGTCTACATCTTGTTTGAACATATTTGGTTTGCATGTTGTCTTCCCCATTAGACCATAAGCTCCTTGAGCTCCTTTTTGCTTTTTTTGTACCTCCAGGGCTTAGCATGGCTCCTCACACATAAAAAATATTAGCTGACTGACTGACTACTCATTCCTAAAGCCCTGGTCATGTCATCCTGTGTGATTGTCAATTAAGATGTGTAGGTTTTGCTCATTCTTACGATCAAGGCAGCATCAAGTCCATTTTTTCCTATCCTTTTCTCTACTTGAATCTTTCCCCTCTTTCCTATAGGAACAAATCCCTTAACTCAATAATCTCTCTCTCCCTTCTTTTTAGCAGTTTGGGAACCCACCCATTCCACAATCCATCCCCTCCCCTTCCTGAAAACTTTCTCAGACTAAGAAGATAGGGGCCAATTTCCCTTGAACACAGCTTGCCTGACCCTGTGACTTTCTACATTGTTACTCCTCTCATGGAGGGTCATCTCTGTGCCTTTTCCTCTCTTGGTTACTATTTTTATTCCCTCAGAGTTCATGAAGACGCCAACCGCATTCCTGAGGGAAGGTCCCAAATCTGTGTCCTTATCTGTATAGTCTGAAGAAAAGACTGGAAAAATTCAAAAAACAGGAAGCTGGTGATGAGAATGAAGAAACAGGTTCAGGAACCAATTCTTCCACTGACTATGTGGTCCTGGAAAAAATCACTTTTCTGAGTTTCAGTTTCACAATCTGCCACGTGAGAAGACTGGTCTGGGTGTCACAATCTGCCTCCTAGCTACCTTTCCGAAATTAATTTCACATTACTTTCCTTCACAAACTCTGTCCCTGTAAAATTAAACTACTTACTATCTGATCCTCCCCATACAACATTCCTCCTCCATACCTTTGAATAGGCTATCCCCCGTACCTGGAATTCCCTCCTTCTTCACCACAACTGCTTAAGAATCCTTAGATTCCTTCAAGTCTCGGCTCTGAAGCAGCTTCCTCCAGGAAGTTTTCCCTGATTCCCTTAGTCACTAGTTTTCTCACCCTCATCCTCAAATTATCAAGCACCTGTTATTTATATGTCGTATCTGTCCTATACAATGGTAGCTGCTTGAAGGGAGAGACAATTTTTGGTTTTGAACCAAGAAAAGAAAAGTGTCTGGCATGTAGGAGGTACTTGATAAATGTTTATTGGATTGGATTGGGACCTTCCTAAACAAGGCAACAAAAATAATGACTGCAATGTCTCCTTTCCACATGACTTCAGGTTTTACAATCCAAAATTCAACAAACATGTATTAGGCGCCTACTACATACAGGAGCACTATATTAGGTGCTAGGGACACAAAAACAAAAATGAAATGTCTCTGCCCTCAAAGAGCTTCCATTTTCAGAAATACCACCACAGATCATCTCAGAATCACAGAATCTGAGTTAGAAGAGACTTGAGGATATGTCTAGTCCTATCCATACCTCAACAGGAATCTACAGCTTCTTTGATAAGTAGTCTTCCAGCCTCTGAATGAAAGCCTCCAGTGAAAAAGTAACACCCAGATTTTGAAGGCTCCATTCTGCTTTTGGACCACCCCTAGGAGAAGGATTTTTTTTTGTATTATATTAAACTGAAACTGGCCTTCCTGTGACTTCTACTGCTCCTACTTCTGTCCTGTAGACCTGGGCAAAAGAAGCCCACCAGGACAGAGGACAGAGAACCTCCAGCTTCAAATGGACAAGCAATGGATCTGGAAGGTGTTTGACCAAGCCTTAACCCTAGGGGTCAGGCCTCAGGCTCACCTCCTTCCACAAAGAGCAGGGAAACCAGCAGCACTAGCCCGAAGACCTTCATCCTACAGAAGAGGCAGGTGGGATGTCTCAGGGCCACAGAAGGAGTCACTGGAATCCTGAAACAGACAATGAGCCATCAGGCAGCCCTTTAGTCTCTCCCAGCTTCCTACTACCACCAGAGCCAGGATCTGGTTTTTGATAGAACTTTGTGGGATGGGGTAATATTCTTTGACAATCACAAATTTATAGTTACAGAACTAAAAGAGATCAAAGATCATTCACTTTACCTTAAGATATCCAACAAGTAATGTTAGAAATAGAAATTACCTCAGAACACAGAACATCTAGAGATGCTGTTGAGCATCTGGAGGAAGAAGAGGGAGAGGAGGAAGAGGAAGAGGAAGAGAAAACAAGATTAAGAAAAGGAGGAAGGTGCCCCCAAATGGTCAGTCTGGCAATACCATTTCTGGTGTGTACAGCAGGCCACTATGTGGCAGGAAAGTGAGTCAGGGGCAGGAATAGAAAAGATTTCTGAAGGGAAATAGGCCTATCAGGTGAGGATCTCAGACCTTAGTCTAGTTCTACTTTTTTGGGAGTTTGAGGACTAGAGAAATACCAGTCTCTGTCCTAAACTTAAAGCTAGTGGAGGGTGGCAAGAAAGCAAGAGCAGCTAGAGGGTCACAAAGTCTGAGATTTGATCAAGGCTTGCCTCATTTGCATGGTGATTTTTTCACAATTAGGGGATCTTCAAGGGTTAGAGAAATTAACTCTTGGTCCTGTACTGTTCATTCATAAATAATGAATAATAAAAAAGCAACCTGGATAATCCCTAGACAGCAACTAATTCAGCCTCTTCTGCCTCAGTTTCCTCATCAGAAAAATAATAATAATAATAGCACCTACCTCCCAGGGTTGTTCTGAGAATCAAATGATAAAATATTTGCAAGGTGCTTTGCAAACTTTAAAGTGTTATATAAATGTGAGCTATCACTATCATCATTTTAGGAAATATTATACAACTTTTTGCATCTTTCGGGTACTCTTACTAATCCCTTTGACTCAGTTTATATAGGATATCAGAACCGAAAGGGTCATTAGATATTATTTATTCTGAACCCCTCATTTTACAGATGGAGAAACTAAGGCCCAGAGATATCTTGTCCAAAGGCATTGGCTACTGCGTTGCAAGTTTAGTTCTCTTTCCACCACACAAAGTTGTCTTCCAATATCCTAGGTGAGAGTATTCTATTCATTTAAAGACCCTGACACACCACACCAATCCCATGTTTATCCCCATCATTCTACCCAGCTCCCCAGTCTGAATCTTCTTAATTTCCCTGCAAGAAAATAAATCCCAATATGTAGTGTCAGCCTCAGTCTCCCATCCCACCCCTTTTCCAAAGAAGAAGCATGGAATTATGTTGAAAGCACTGGACTTGAAATCAAAAGACCTAGGTACTTAGCCTCTCTGTGCCTCTCAGTTTCCTTATCTGTAAGGACTGGGCTAAGGTCCCTTCCATCTCAGACATTCCAAGTTCTGTGTTCTAATTCCTCTTCCAACTCTGACCTGAGCCTCAGAGAAGTCAGCCCTCAGACTCAGGCTATCTCACAGGAAAAGCTGATATCTGCTAGGAACAGCTGCCAAATCTCCAGCATCCCACTTGTCCCTCCAGCTGAATCCAGACCTATAAGGTCAATGAGAAGATGGAGAGAAGGGCCTGATCCCATTCCCAAAAGGAGCTCAGGGAGTACCCACCCCCTTCTCTTTTTATCAGGTTCTTCACTTCCTTTCTCTCCCTACAGGGTCTCTCTCCTCTTCCCTGTTCTTTCTCCTTCCAGGTTCAATCTACTACATCTGTCCCTTTGCAGGAGGGGGTCTCTCCCCTGCAGAGTGAAAGTTACTGGCAGGCCAAGGAAAGGACAATTGACCCCCCCCCCTTTTCCCTAGTCATGCCAACCATCTTACTCCTTCCCCTCCCTCCTCAACTCCCTAGTACCTGGCTTAGCTCAATGTTGGGTAGTAGATTCTTAGAACACTGACATGAGATCACAGCAGGCAAAGAGTTAAGACAGGAGGAAGATGTAGGGGGTGATGTGTACACCAGTAGCTCTTGCCCCTGGCCTCCTCTCAGATGTGTGCCCTCCACCAAACAGAATACAAAGTAACTTAAGCTGACATCGTGGTTTCTCCAAGACTGAGAACGAGCTAAGCCTCAGCTCCAGACTGCTGCTATCTGCCTGGTCCAGCAGCAGGTGCTGTCACAGGGGTAAAATCTTGGAGGACCCAGATCTATCCCCAGACTAGCCAAGAAACAGGTACCATCCCCTATTTTCTGGACCTAGTCCTTTCCAGATACCCCACAGTCCTCCCTCAGGATTTCCTCAAGCCCCTATGCTGGATTTCCTCAGGCCACCACCACTCCTGCAGCCCCACTCCTTGAGGCCTCTAACAGCCTCACCCGGGACCCCCGATTCCCCAGTCCTAGGGGCCTCAGCTAACCTGGACCCAGCCATGCCATTCTCTTTGGCAGAGCCTCAATGCTCACACCGTTCTCCCTCCCCCTACCCCCATGAATGTCCCCTCAAGACTCCCCCCCACCATCTGTGCACCCCACCGTGGCTCCCCAGATCTGGGTCCTCCCTTGTGGCACCCACAGACTTGGTATTCCTTTCCCTGTGAAAACTATTTCAGAAGTACCCATCCACCCGACTCCCCAGCCACAAATCTCCCCAGTCCAAGCAAACCGGGTTTCCGTCTCACCGAGAACCTGTGGTCTCGCCCTCGATACGTCAATTTTGCCAGAATCGGTCCGGGCTCAGCCGAGGTGCTGGAGGAAACTCAACCAGTCTGAGAATGCACAGCAGCGGCATCCAGTGGTGGTCGGAAGGGAATGAGGCGGGGCTCGGATAGAGTCTTACCTGGAGCTGGGCATAGGAGTGAAAGGGGGAGGAGGAGGAATGGAGGAAGGAGGGGCCGAGATGGAGGGAGAATCTCCAGGTGTCCTGAGAAGGACGCCGAGAAATGGAGAAGTCAAAATGCCTGTTGGAGAGTGCGGGTGGAGGGTGTCCTTTGAAGGGCCCTGGTGTTAACCAGGGATGGGAGACAGGAGATGGGAGAACGTGGGGAGAGTTGAACTATATCATATAGTTCAACTATACAATACAGATAAGGAAACAGATTTGGGCCCTTCCGTCAGGGATGGGGTTGGAGTCTTCATGAACTTTGAGGGAATAAAAAATAATAACCCAGAGAGGAAAAGGCACAGAGATGACTCTCCATGAGATGAATAACACTGTAGAAAGTCATAGGATCGGGCAAGCTGTGTTCAAAGGAAATTGGCCCCTATCTTCTTAGTCTGAGAAAGTTTACATGTAGGGGAGGGGATGGATTGTGGGGTGGGTGGATTCCCAAACTCCTAAAAAGAAAGGAGAGAGAGATTATTGAGTTAAGGGATTTGTTTCTACAGAAAAGAGGGGAAAGATTCAAGTAGAGGAATGGATAGGAAAAAAATGGACTTGATGCTGCCTTGAGCATAAGAATGAGCAAAACCTACACATCTTAACTGACAATCACACAGGATGATACGACCAAGGCTTTAGGAATGAGTAGTCAGTCAGTCAGTCAGCTAATATTTTTTATGTGTGAGGAGCCATGCTAAACCCTGGAGGTACAAAAAAAAAGGCAAAAAGGAGCTCAAGAAGCTTATGGTCTAATGGGGAAGACAACATGCAAACCAAATATGTTCAAACAAGATGTAGACAAGGTAATTGGAGATAACTTCAGAGAGAAAGCACTAGGATTAAGGGAGACTAGGAAGGGCTTCTTGGAAAAGATGAGTCTTTAGAAGGGACTTGAATGAAGACAGGAGGTTCCTCCCTAAGCCTCCATTTGAGGAAGCACCCAAACCAACCATGCTCACCACTTCCAGTCTGGACCAGTCTATGATTCCTGGGACTTTCGATTTAATCAAAGGCAATACTCAATCAAAGGCACTTGACTGACTAAAACTCAAAAAAAAAAAACCAGCAAAAAATCCTACTTTGATTGTTGTACACTTGTGCTCTCATATCAATGAAAACATTTCCCATGTTAAGAAAATTCTGCAATTCAAAAACATAGGACATGATCCAGCCTTAAAGACTATATTTTGGAAAATTAGAAATGAAATGACTCTTCTAAATTACCTTTTAAACAAGTTGGATTTGGAGGTTCAATATGAAGAATATATCAGGAATTCACTTAGGGAGTTACAAGAATCCCTGGATGGAAATTACAAAGAAATATGTAACCTTAAAGAAAACATTTTTCCGGGGGCAGCTAGGTGGCACAGTGAGTAGAGCACAGGCCCTGGAGTCAGGAGGACCTGAGTTCAAATGTAGCCTCAGATACTTAACACTTCCTAGTCATGTGACCTTGGGCAAGTCACTTAATCCCAATTGCCCTGCCTTCCCCCTCCTAAAAGCAATAAATAAAGGTTAAAAAAAATAAAATATTCCTCCCCATTTGCCCAAATGGAACCAAATGTTAATCCTAAAGAGCAAGTTAAAATCCACAGACCCAAAGAAACCCACAAAAGGGCAAAAACCAATGAAAGAAATTTTACTACTAACTTCTGGTGAATTTGGTAAATGTGTCTGTGTATACGAAATGTGTATATGATGATCTTATTAAAGAAATCAACAGGACAGTGGCTAGCAAATGTAGAATCCTAAATTTGCCCCCCAAACCTAGGAATTCTTCTATCAGAAATCTGTATCACGGATTCATTGAAGATGAAATCAAGTATTCCAAAGGCCAGTAATTTGTCATAGAAGCTGATATAAGAGTTCACAAATGTGAAAGCTGACAAGAGGTTTCATGTCATACTGAACATTTTAAGGCACTACCAATGGCTATCAGAAGAAGTCCGTGGAGGAGGACTTGTCCATTATGTTATATAAATGGGTAGCTTTGGGCATTTTCACTGGCAGTATCATATAGACTATTTTGTAATTCCTGTTTCATAACCTGTGTTTTCATGAGTTTCTTTAATTTGTTCTGCATTTAATAAAACTTTAGTTTGCTCTGCACTTAAAAAGACTAAGATACAGCAGGAGGACTCTTTTGTAACAGATAAACAATTCCTCCACAACATTAACTGACATATCCTGGTCTTTACAACCCTTCTTATGTCAGTGATCCATCAACATGATTGTGCCTTTGGTGTGTAATTTTGACTATGTCAAGAATTGAGTTCTTTGGGGACAGCTAGATGGCACAGTGAATAGAGCACTGGCACTGGAGTCAGGAGGACCCGAGTTCAAATTTGGCATCAGACACAACACAAAACTAGCCAAGTGACCTTGGGCAAGTCACAACCCCAAATTGCCCTCCAAAAAAAAAAAAGAATTGAGTTCCTTGAATGAAAAATTAGTCATTTTCAGGTTCCAAAGAATTATATATTCCTATTAAGTCCCTACCATAGATAATAAGTTTCACTTAAAAAAAAAAAAAGCAATCGGGGTTAAGTAACTTGCTCAAGGTTACACGGCCAGTTATTTCTGGGTTTTGTGCTGAGTATCTGAGCCCGGGATTCGATCTCCAGGTCGTCCCAACACTGGAGCCGGTGCTCTTACTCGTTGTGCTACCTGGCCGCCCCAATAAGTTTCAAAACTTTTTTACAAAAATCACAAAGTTTATCAAACTTAGTAAAGATAATACAATTTAACTATTTCATCTATATCAGTACTAGCAAGGAGACCAATTGTTTCTGTGCCCAGTAAACATTTTGGTGCATTTACAGCTCTAGAACTTCCAACTCCAAAAGCCTGTTCATGTACAATATATGAAACCATCATCATCATCATAAATCAAACCAAAATTCATTGGGAACAAGTTAATATCTGCAAAAAGTAAAACAACAACTTTAAAGGATGTGCCAAAACTGAGTCAAGAGAACGGTGTAAAATAAGTCTAAATGATTAAATCAGTGAAAGGCTCCTTTCACTCACTCCCATAATCCCATATTGTACATATCACATAAAAACCCTGATATTATCCACTCTGCATTCAAATTTCCAGGAAACAAATCCCAAAGTTTATTATGGTTCATGTTTCCAGAGAACAGGCAGGTTCTTCTATTGAGCAAAATCACCACAAAGGATAATCAACCACCATGGTTCAGTTTGGGTACTGATGTCAAGAAGTCCGTCTGCAAACTACAGTACAAAGGCAATTTTTCATTCTCATTACATCTCAGTTATTCACAGTTCTTGGGATCCATAATATCTCAAAAAAAAAAAGAACTTTCTACTCTATGCTCTTAAATGGGGGTTCTTCAATCTGAGAGTCTTCAAAAGTACCTCTGTATAGTCACTTTTCTCTTTTCTTTGGTTGTGGTCTCCTGTGGGGATACAACAACCCTCTGATAACACCAACTAGGTCAGTAGAAAGTTGCTATGGATGGACTTTGCTGACTGGTACCTTGGTTGGAGGTGTAAGTATGTCCTAAATACCCCACGCCCCATGTTTATTCTGTCTTAGTTCCTATCATCCCATTCTCTCAACAGGATAGGGATGAGGGTAAGGATTGGAATGGTGATTTAATTGGTTAGGGAATTCCAAGATAAGAAAAGTCCTTCTATTAATTCAGTTGAACACCTTTTCTGCAACCCAGAGTCTTAGAAAGTTGCCTAGATCACTAAGTGATTTGCCCAGGGTCATACAGCTCAGAAGTGAGACTTAAATGCAAGTCTTCCTGACTCCAAGGCCAGCCCCTACCCACTACACCACACTGCCTATTCCCCCATATTACATATATTTTTTAAATTTATTGAAATAAAGCTTCACTCTTCCCCTGTGCAGGTACTATTTTTTTCCTGCCAGAATCCCTTGTCAGAGTTTAATTGAAGCATGAGTTCAAATATCAAAGTTATTAATTATCCATGGTGGGTGAGAAAAACATCAGATTCACCCCTAACTGGGAACTATTCCCTGTCAGTCACAGTTCATCATATTTGATTATACCATTTATTGCATCACACAGTTCATTCATGTTACTGATTTTTGTTGCTCAGTTGTTCTCAGTCATACCCAACTCTTCATGACCCCATTTGGGGTTTTCTTGCCAAAAATAGTGGAGTGGTTTTGCCATTTCCTTCTCCAGTTCATTTTACAGATGAGGAAACTGAGGCAAACCAGGTGAGTGACTTGCCCAGGGTCACACAGCTAGTAAGTGCCTGAGACCAAATTTGAACTGAGGTCTTCCTCACTCCAGGCCGGGCACTCTATCCACTGCACCACCTAGCTGCCCCAGTGTTTTTGGTATATTGATATTAATCACAATTGCAAACAATGATGAAATAACTTTAGTTAGAATTTTAACTTAACCTCACTTCCATCCCACTATAACTTGCATCCAATTCCATCCAATTCATATTGAATAACATCATCCCTTAATTCCTTGATTCACTAGATGGAAAAAAAATTGGTGGTCCAACATAAAGATATAAACCAGATTGTATTTATTTATTTTCTTTAATCCAAAACTGTTGGGTTTTTTTCTTTAAAGAATCCATGACACTTAAATTGCCTAGACTTCCCAAAACCCACTTTGTCTCCTGTTTTTATTTTTCTTGGCCCCCACCTGAGATGATCGTGAGATTCACGTCTTCCCCACAAGTCTCCCAGATCCACTCTTGGTTTGGGGGCAACACAATCACCCTCAGGCAGTGGCAAGGTCAGTGCTAGTCCCAGTCCTCAGTATTCTCCCACTTTATCATTTCCCTTTCTTAACCAGGATTGAATTAATCTGTTCCCTTAAATAAGGGTGGAGTCTGGGGAGTTTTCCTCACTCTTCTATCTGAGTGCTTAGGTGGCTCATGGGTGTCAGCCCTTGCATTTGGTTTTCTGGGGTAAATACCTTAAGGCCAGTCCCAGAACTGGGACTCTTGCCAGTTCTTGCTGTCAACAGACTGCTCCTATGGGATGAAGGGTTGGTTTCTCTCCTGACCCTCTCAGTTATCCCCTCAATTCACAGGTCTGGGTTCAAACAGTCACTATTATTCTTCTTCCCTTCCCTGGTCCTCAGTAGTTTCCTATTATTTCCAGTCAATGACACAGTTCTCTGATAAACAAATCCACTCCTGGTTAACATTCTATTTGAGGTTGGCAGGAAAACACTACCCATAGTATGGCAGGGGACAGGCACCAGGCTCTTCTGCACAGGTGGGCAGAAAGGGTTGATTCTTTCCATCTATGTCTCTTTTGTTTTCTTTTTAATTTTTTTCCCTCTTAAGTGTGATCTTAACAAACATCAATCAACCACTACAGGTTGATATACAAATAAGAACAAAAAGAGAGGATTGTATATGAAACTTTAAGAAAACTTTGCTGCATGTCTGTGTCCCAGTCTGAACTTCTTTCTCTTCTGTGTACTTTCAAGCGTTTCACTGATGCTTTTCCTTCATTTATTTTTTTTGCATCACTATATCAATACATACCAATCCACCCCCTAGAAACCTTCCATTTTATTATTGTCTTTTATTAATCTGTCTCTCCCACTGTCTTCTACCTCCATTGAGCAAATTTCTTAGAGGAAAAAAGGAACGAACAATAAAGTCTTTAATATATACTTACATAGTCGAGCAGAACAAATTCCCACATTGGCCATGACTAAAAATGTCTGTGTTTTTCTGTATTTTAAGTTCACCCCTCGGGCAGAAAGTGACTATCATGCTTCATCCTCATCTGTTTGGACTCATGGTTTATCCTCACATTCATCAAAGTTATCAAAACTCTTTTTAATTTCTGTAATGTTGCTATAATTATTTAAATTGTCCTCCTAGCCCTGCTTAGTTCACCCTGCATCTCCCCAGATTCCTTTGAAACTGTTCACTTCCTCATTTCTTTTGGTACAACAATTACAGGCACATACAATTTGTCCAGCCATTCCCCAACAGGAGGAGGCTCCCTTAGTTTCCAATTTTTTGGCCAGTATGAAAAGAATTGCTATAAATATTGTTGTACCTATATATACATATATAAATCCTTTTTCTTCTTTAATCTTTAGGATATAGCCTATAAGTAGTATAGCTTTGTCAAAGAGTACAAGAAGCTTAGTAACTTTCTGGGGATGGGACTCCAATTGAATTCCAGAATGACTCGACCAGTTCACAGTTCCATAAAAAGTACCACTGTTTTCCTATAACCCCTTTACCATTTATTATTTTCCTCTTTTATCATTTGCCATCTAATGAGTGTGAGGTGGATCCTCAAAGTTCCTTTAATTTACATTTCTCTAATTGTTAAAGATGTAGTGCATTTTTATATGATTGTTGATAACTTGGATTTTTTTTCCTTGAGAATTTTCTATTCCTATAATTTGACCGCCTATCTATTGGGGAATAGCTCTTAGTCTTATAAATTTGAATCAGTCTCTTACATGTTTCAAATATGAATCAGAGAAACATACTTCAAAGATTATGTTTCACATCTACTTTTAACTACACTGGATTTGTACAAAAACTCTTGAACATCACTTAATAAAAATTGCCTATTTTATCTTCTTTGATCCTCTATCACTAGTTTGGCCAAAAACTCTTCCCCTATCCATAGTTACAAAAGTTAATTTCCTCCTTTCTCCTCTACTTTGTTGATAGTCTGTCTTTTAATATCTAATTGATGTATCCATTTGAAGCTTATCTTTACAGATGGTGTGAGGTATTGGTCCAAACCTAATTTCTGCCAGACTGCTCTTTGATTTTCCTAGTTTTGTTTGTTTGTCAGATAGCGAGTTCTTCCTTCAGTAACTGAACTCTTTGGTTTTATCGAGTACTGTACTACTATGATTATTTACTACAGTATGTCATGCATGCAATATATCTGTTCCACTGATTGACCTCTCTCTCTTCTCTCTCTCTCCCTCTCTGTCTCTGTCTCTCTCTCTCTCTCTCTGTCTCTCTCTCTGTCTCTCTCTGTCTCTCTCTCTCTCTGTCTCTCCGTCTCTCTCTCTATCTCTCTCTCTCTGTGTGTCTCTCTGTGTGTCTCTCTTTAACCAATAACAATTTATTTTAAGGATTACTGACTAATAGCATAGTTTGAGATCTAGTTCTGATAGACTACCTTCTTTCTTACTTTTTTTAATCATTGTCCTTTAGAATTTTGACCTTTTGCTTCTCTCTATGAATGTTGTTACTATTTTTTTCCTTCCTCCCACTTCCAAAGCTTATATGTCAATAAAAACAATGTTAAATAGAAATAGGTCACACATTTGGCACCCTTAGCTTCATTTTCGTGCAGTGATATCCCCAAGGTATGTGTCCACAGCCATCTAATCCA
Source organism: Petaurus breviceps papuanus (assembly GCF_028583685.1). NCBI lineage: Eukaryota > Metazoa > Chordata > Mammalia > Diprotodontia > Petauridae > Petaurus > Petaurus breviceps. The sequence goes on along the minus strand of NW_027187460.1, from coordinate 361,086 downwards.
GGTTGGTACAAAACATGGCACTTCTGACCAGTCTCCCTCTCCTCCCTGTCTCATCTTGCTTTTCCCATTTCCTCAGGAACCACATATCCCAGGACTGTGTCCCTCAGTGCTAAGCAATGTTCTGTGCACAAAACAGTGGTTTTGTAATTGATCTGCTCTGTCTTCACCCCAATTTTCCCTTCCTACTCCCTTCAAGAGGGTGAATAGAATACTGGCTCCGGAGTCAAAGGATCTGGGTTTAAATACTAACTCCAATAAGTAGTGCCTGTGTGATGTTGGACAGGTCAATTACCCTCTTACAGCCTCACTTTCCTCATCTCTAAAATAAGGGAGATATTGGATTCAATGGTCTCTGAAACCTCTTCTAGCCCTAGACCTGTGATCCTATGAGTTAACCTTGGAGTGTTTGACCATCTCATTTGGTTAAGGGACTCATGTTTATGAAATATGCTATTGATCCCCATTGGTTCAAGATCTAAACGCATGGGGCTTAAGTATCAAACTAGGTTGAGGAAGCAGAAAGGGGGATGGCCAGGCTTGTAGTATGCCTTGAAAATTAAGACACATAGAATATATATGAGACCTTAATATGATCTTGCAGGCACTTATTATTTGGCAGTTAAAGGATAGTGTGTTAGGTTGGGTGTCAGGAAGACCTGAGTTCAAATCCTGTTTCAGACACTATCTGTGTGACCCTAAGCAAGTCACTTAATCACTCTCAGCCTCAGTTTTCTCACCTGTAAAATTGGGATGATAACAGCATCTATCTCACAGGATGGTTGTAAGAACCAAGTAATATGTAAGCAACAGTATCCAATTAATCTCCACCCATGTGTATGTGTGTGCAATTTAATATAAATGTTTCTGGTTTTCATTTTAATTCAACAAACATTTATGAAGTGTCTACCATTTTGCCAGACACTGTGCTAGGTACTTGGAATAAAAAGATTCCTATCCAATCAGCTGTTGGTTTTTCTTCTTTAAATATTTCCCTTGATTTTTGAATGTACATGCTCCCAGTGCTTACTAATGTTTATCCTTTCCAGACGGACAGTGAGAATAATCATTACTTTCATCTAAACACATTTTCATAAGTCTCCCACTTCCTAAACATCAACTGCCATCTTGGCATGGTAGCAGTAAAATCAGAAACAGATGATAGACATTGAAACAACTTCTGCTCTTAAGGGGTTTACATTCTACTAGGGGGAGGGAAGGTATTGCAACCTGTAGCAATAAAGCAGTAAAAAGTCATTTGAAGGGGGAGAAGCTACCAGCTTCCAGGGGAATCCAGAAAGACCCTGCGAAGAAGTAGTGACTGAGTTAGATTATGGAGGAATCTAGGAGTGTGCAGGCAGAGGGGTGAGGAAGGGCTATATTCTAGACTGGAGAGAATCACCTATACCAAGGCACACAAGTAGGAGATCATGGATGTAGATCATGCATAAAGAATAAGACCAGCTTGGCTGAAATAGAGAATTCGTGAAGGAAAGTATTATGAAATAATACAGGAAAGGTAAGAAGCAGCAAGGCTATGCCAGAACCAGCTCTTACCTACCGGCTTGTAAGAGCTGACTTTTAAGTTTCCGGTATAAGCATTTACATCTCAGAAATTGCTACAAATCAGGACTTAATTTATTGTTTTATTGATGTTCTAGAATGAAAAAAAGTGATGATGGAAATTTTACTAATTACGGATTAACTTTAAAAGTATTTTATTTGTACTTTTTCTAGAAAACTAGCTGCTAAACATTTACCAGCATACCTCTGAAGGGAGCCACATTATGGAGGACTTTAAAATTTTAGTTTGATGGGCATTATTTTATCTTAGAGACACTAGGGAGACACTGAAGACTTTTCAACAGGAGACATGTATGGTCAGATCTATGTTTTAGGCATATCTACTTGGCATCTGTGAGGAGGGTAAATTGGATCATGGAGGGACTACAATCAAAGAATCCAATTAGAAAGTCCTGACACGCTTCCAATCCCATCACTGGCAGAGGAGAGGGACGACAGGCAGAACTTTCCGTTATGACCCGGCTTCTTGGCTATGTCGATGTCACAGATTTCAGCTTTGTGGCTGCTGCCCTCTGCATCATTTTCAATCCCCTTTTCTGGAACTTGGTTGCAAGATGGGAATACAAAACACGCCAGCTGAGCCGGGTCTTTGGGTCTCCTTATCTCGCATGTTACTGTCTGGGCATAATTGTCCTGCTGCTGAACTTCCTCAGGTCTCACTGCTTTACCCAGGCCATGTTGAGCCAGCCGAAGATGGAAGGGTTGGACTGCATAGGGGCCTACTATGTAGGCCTCGTCATCCTGGGAGTTGGCATCATCTTTGTGCTCTCCAGCTTCTATGCCCTTGGATTCTTTGGGACATATCTAGGTGATTACTTTGGAATCTTGAAGGAAGCAAGAGTGACAACATTTCCATTTAAGGTCTTGGACAATCCCATGTACTGGGGGAGCATAGCCAACTACCTGGGGTGGTCAATCATGAATGTCAGCCCGACAGGCCTCCTGCTGACAGTCATTGTGGCCCTCACCTATACAGTTGCCATCATGTATGAAGAGCCTTTCACTGAGCAGATCTATCAGCAAAAATCTCCGAAGTCAAAGAAGAATAAATAAATGCTGACAGGATTTGTGTTGGAGAAGGAGTCAGGCCAACTGCATTGCTGAAAGCCAAGCTCTGTCCCCTACTTCATGTGTTGGATAGTTTCAAGTGAAATGCTTGGTGACCACTTGGGTACTCAGCTCCAGCCCCTCCCCACCTTCAGGGCCTTGGAGTGGTAACATAAGGTGCCTTTTGAAACTGCCTCCTGGGGGGTGGGGGGGGCAGTCCATCACTGGGTATGTGCCCTCACCCACCCCCAACTTCCCAATTCAGTAATAAAAATGAGCCTAATTCATAAAAAAAAGAAAGTCCTGACACATACTACTACATTAGTCCAGAATTGAGGTGATGAGGAACTGAGCGAGGGTAGAAGCTGATTCATTGGAGAGAAAGGATCAGATATGAGACATTGTAGAAGTAGAATCAACCACGCGTGATAACTGACTATATGTGGGGAAAGCAGGTTGCCACTTAACTGTAAGGGTGTAGTATGTATGTTGGACACTAGGTGGTGCTGCAACCACATGCAAGTAAGCATCCCTCCCACCTGCCTGCTCTCCATCCTGAGAAGCTGCCACAGTGGCCCCAGGTTCGATATAGATACAGGGGTATGACCTGATATAAGCTAAACAATGACCAAAATGAGAAACACCCCTCATTTTTCTCTGAGTCCTCACTTCCCCACATTTGGAAACTTCCTTTCTGACTCACAGTCTCTCATTTTTAGAATTCAATGATCCACTATGTTTTGTTTGGTTTTGGGGGGGGCCCCCCACTGGCAGTCATGTAATTTGTTATAACAGTAAGGTAACACAAATAGCAACACAGCAATCCAGAATAGATTGAAGCATACTTGAATAGTATGCTTCAAGGAAACTGCTGTATATAATTGACTCTCCTTTGCCTTATACCTGCTCCCAAACGATAGAAAGGCAAGCTATAAAACTGACCAAGGTCTTTTCAGCAGTCATATGAGGAAATGAGGAGAAGGGAGGGAGGCAGGGAGGCATTTGAGAGCTCTGGGTCAGCAAGCTCTCTCAGGGAAACAGGCAGGGCAGTACTGCTGAATGTGGTCTCATCTCACCCCAGGGTGGTGCCTCGATAGCCATGAAACTGCTCTAGTCAGTGCAAGCCCCACTCTGCCTACTCCCATCTCTACACTGGCCCCACAGTTATTGATGACATATTCAAGTTCTCTCTTCACTCATCCAACTCACCTGGAGTGGTAATGTCCAGTTTCTCCCCACTACCCACCCACCCCAATCCATTCTAGGCATCAGAAAGGGAAACCCCAAATGGGGTGCAAATGGCCATCTCTTGTCTTTCCCAAGCTTGTGACACTTATGGCAGGAAGTCTCTAAAAGTGTAAAGGGAAATGGAAACGTAAGGACTCTGGGAAATGTATCTGCACATTTCCTGCCTTTGCCATGGCCACCTTCCTTCCCCACCCCTACCCCCAACTTCTGTGAAATATTACAAAGGCCCCATTATAGATATGACCCATCTCAAAATCTTTTGGTACAGGACTTTCTCCTCACGTCTTGTGCCCACACAAGGGGAAGAGCAATGTTTGTGAGAATGGGAGAAAAGAAATCCCAGGTTCTTCAGGTCTCTCCTCAAACTTTTTCAAGTTTCTTTAATTTATTTGGGTCCTTCAGTTACTTTAGGCACTTCTGGTTTCTATCTTTAAGAGAAGAGAAGGAAGATGCCAACCCCACTTCAGGTTGCTGAAAGACAGAAAGACTATAGGAAGAAGCCAACAGAGGAGCTGACAGTCTCCATCATGTCCCTGTAACCAGCTTGCTATACTAGAGACTTCAGGGAACTCACCCCTTGGGTGAGATCGATCTCTCTCTCTCTCTCTCTCTCTCTCTCTCTCTCTCTCTCTCTCTCTCTCTCTCTCTCTCTCCCCCTCTGTATGTGTGTGTCTCTCAGTCTCTGTGTGTCTCTTGGGTCTCTCTGTCTGCATGTGTGTGTGTGTGTCTCTGTGTGTCTCTTGTGTCTGTCTGTCTGTCTCTGTCTCTCTATCTCTGTCTGTCTGTCTCTTTCTCGCTTTTGAATTGAATTACCTCATTCCCTGTGGAAGACCTAAACCCCAAAAGGTTGAGATTCAGGTTGAAAGAGCTTCAATAAGGGGACAGGATGCTAGGGGTTTGGAATAAATAATCAAGGAAAAACTCTAAAGTGTCTGGGTTAGGAAATATCTGGGGAAGGTCAGAAAAAGGAGTCTCCTTGTCTAGAATAACTGGGACAGGGGAATTCCTTTCTAGTGTCTAACCCCAAACCTAACCACTGTAAGCAAAAACCTCCACTCTCTACTCCTGTCCTCAGAAAATGCAAGAAACGGCAGAGTTCCTACCTCTAACTCCCTACTTGGCCTTCAGAACCCAAATAGGATTTTGACTTCCAGTAGCTATGTGTACTTGGTTTCGTTATGAGAATAATATCTCTGACTTAAGTAGTTTTCATACCTCCTATTCAAGGTTATCTCACAGAACTACAGACTGCCTAAAAACTATATAAAAATGAAGAGATGGCTAGACAGAGGGCTAGATGATCAGATAGATGGATGGATAGATGGAGAAGGAAGAGAGAATTAGATGAAATATAAGACAGCTGGAAAAAACAAATTAATAGAAAAAGGAATCAGACATTCTGGTATATCCCCCAGAAGTAGAAACAACCTATTTCAAAGGATTAAGAGAAAGGCTAGTTGGTAGAGTTTTAATTAGGAATTTTTTCATCTGAGGCAAAACATCTAAACAAGAGGAGGGAGAGTGCAGTGATATACAGGGAAGGGGTGGCAGTAGTGTCCCTCTAATGGTGGATATAGTCATACTGGGAGAAGAGGGAACCAGAAAGGCTGAGTAGAGACCTGAATGAACCAAGCCCCGTAATGGATCCACCAGGCAGCTGAGACTCCATGTGCTACAAGCAAAGGAGCGACTCATCCCAACAGCTATGCTGCAGAGAAGGGGACTCGGTGATAGGAGGACTGTATGTAGCATTCACTTGCATTTTAAACCCATTGTTGTCGAGGACCAAGGTAGAGAGAAATATGCACCAGGTTGAGGGGAAATGTGTGGGTGCTTCTGTTCTTGTTTTATCTTCTTAGAAAATATTCCTTTGTGGGAGTAGAAGCACGACCCTCCCACGGCTCCGGCTTCCACCTTCCCCAATCTGTGTAAAAAGGGGACTCTGAACAAACTTTGGAGCTGCAGGACCCACAAAATGACACAGAGAAGCTAACCTCCTGCTGGGGACAGCAGGAATCAGCCAGCGCATCTCTCTGGGAGCCAAGCCCAGCCCCATACCGAGGTTTTAGCCCCAGGGCGGGCCTGAACAGCCTCCAGCCAGAGGGTCTCCAGATCAACAGCAGCTGTGGCCATTTCTAGATTTATCAACACATAGATGCAAAGGACAAAGTGAGAGGTCAGTGCAGTCTGGACTTTGAGACCAGTAAGTGGGAGTGCGTGGCTTTTACCCCCAGGGAGAGAAGCCGCTGAGATGCCGGCACAGCCATCCAGCACCACGTGGCAGCTTCAGCTCCTGGGCTGCAGAGTGTAGGGGGACCAAGCACCAGTCTGAGGGGTAATCACTCTTGCTTTAACCTTCTTGGATCAGGATTGCAGTCTAGGGTGGAGGTCCTGGGGTGTGTGTCCAGCCTGCCAGAGCGTGTGGAGACCTCAGAGAGGGCACCCATCTAATACCTCCAGCAGCTGAGAAAACCCCAGCATTTGGGATGAAAGCTCCCCTGTCTGGTGTCAGTCTTACTGTGGCAAAAAGTCCAGGGGTCAAGTGACAGGGGCGATATGACCAGGCAAAGGAAACAAAGCAGACAGAAGATTCCAACAATACACTCCTATTTTGGGGACAAAAAGGAACAAAGCATGGAACAGTAGGAAGACAGTGAAGTCAGAACTCCTGCACCAAAAGCTTCAAAGGAAAATACAAGCTGGTTACAGGCCATAGAGGGCCTTAAGAAGCAGATAAGAAAAGTGGAAGAAAAATTGGGAAGAGAAAGGAGAACAATGCAAGAAAATTATGAAATGAGAGTCAACAGCCTGACTGAGGAAAATAATACCTTAAAAAACAGACTGACTCAAATGGCAAAGGAGGCTCAAAAAGGCAATGAGGAGAAGAATGCCTTAAAAAGTCAAATTTGCCAGATGGAAAAGAATCTCAAAAGCTCAATGAGGAGAATCATTGCTTCAGAATTAGATTGGAGCAAATGGAAGCTAATGACTTTATAAGAAATCAAGATGCTGTTAAACAGATCCAAACAAATGAAAGAATAGAAGGCAATGTGAAATATCTCATGGGAAAAACCACTGACCTGGAAAATAGATCCAGGAGAGATAATTTAAAAATTATTGGATTACCTGAAAGCCATGATCAAAGTAAGAACCTAGAAATCATCCTTCAGGAAGTTCTCAAAGAAAATTGCCCTGATGTTTTAGAACAAGACGGCAAAATAGAGGTTGAAAGAATCTACTGATCACCTCCTGAAAAAGATCCCAAAAAGAAAACTCCTAGGAATATTATAGCCAGGTTCCAGAAGTCCCAGATTAAGGAGAGAATATTACAAGCAGCCAGGAAGAAACAACTGGAATATTGTGGAAACACAATCAGGATAACCCAGGATCAGGCAGCTTCTACACTGAGGGATCGAAGGGCTTGGAATATGATATTCCGGAGGGCAAAGGAGCTGGGATTAAAACCAAGAGTCACCTACCCAGAAAAACTGAGTATCATGTTTCAGGGGAAAATATGGTCATTCAGTGGAATAGAGGACTTTCAAGCATTCTTGCTGAAAAAACCAGAGTTGAATAGAAAATTTGACATTCAGATACAAGAAGCAAGAGAAGCATGAGAAGGTAAACAGGGAAAAGAAATCATAAGGAACTTATCAAAGTTGAACTATTAACATTCCTACATGGAAAAACAATAATTGTAACTTATGAAACTTTTCTCAGTAGTTGAAGGGATTAGAAATATATATGATGTCTATATATGAGGGTATATGGGCATATGAATACATATGTGAATGTGTGTATATATGTTTACAGGTATACATAGATAGAGGGCACAGGACCAATTTAACAGGAAGGGATGATACTTAACAGGTAAAATTAAGAGGTGAGAGGAATATAAGGAGAGGAGATGGGGAGAGACAGATTGGAGTAAACTATCTCATACAGAAGAGGCAAGGGGAAATGGTTACAATGGAGGGGAAGAATAGGAAGGCAAAGGGGAATGGGTCAACCTTATTCCCATTGAATTTGGCTTGAGGAAGGAGTGAAATACACACTAAATAGGATATCTTACCCTCCAGGAGAGTAGGGGGAGGAAGGGGATGAGAGGGGGGATGATGGTAGGGAGGGCAGCCTGGGGGGGGAGGGAAATTGGAAGCATCCACTTTTGAAAAGGGATGGGATCAAAGGGAGGTGGGATAGGAGGGAGGGAAATACAGTCAGTCTTTTACAATATATCTACTATGTTATTGTTTTGCATTAGCCGCACATGTACAACCTATACTGAACTGCTTATCTTCCCAGTAAGGGTGGGTGACAAGGAAGGAAGGGAATGAATCTGGAATTGAAAGTTTTAAAATCAAATATTCAAATATATATGTGTATATATGTGTGTGTGTATCTGTATATATACATATACATATATATATATACTATTATCAATACCATCTTACATGTAATTGGGAAATAAGATATACAGGCACTGAGGCATAGAGACTTACTGGAAAAGTGGAAAGGAGTATGGGAGAAAATATGGGAGAGAGCAGATTGGAGGAGGGGATATCCTGTGGGATTGCTATTTTGGGGCGGTAGGCAGGGGAAAAACAGGGAGAAAATTTGTAACTCAAAATCTGGCAGAAACAAATGATGTAAATCAGAAGTTAATACAGCATTAAAAAAAGAAAATATTCCTTTGTGAGAATTTATTGAAGTTAATTCTGAAGTTAATATTGATGGGTTAAATAAAATTGGGGTGCTATCAACTGGTAATGATATTAGAAAAACACATAGGATGGGGGCGTGAGCTAATAGCATTGGAAAAATAATACTGCTCATCCATAGGACTCTGAAGAGGAGATGTAGCTAGCTCTGGGAACTCTAATGTTCCTGTGGGTTGTGAGAGTAAGTCTAGCATTTCACTACATGGAGAAAACGGAAGGGAGTACAAGTAATATAGAAGAAGAATAGACATGTATAAAAATAGCTTCCAGAGATATCTTTAAAGCTCAGAAAGAGTTGAGGCTAGTAAGGAAAAACATACACAACCAAAAGGATTAGATGGAAGGTATTTTTGTTAACTATGTTGAGAGCAAGAGCAAGATAAAAGAAAATATTGGACTATAGCTCATGATAGATGGGATGGTGAAAATAGATGATAGAAAGAAGAAAAACTATTCTTTCTTTTGCTTCCATTTTCTCTGGCAAGAAAAAATATCTTTAGACTGGCAAAGATAAAACCAAGTTGGTTAACAGGGTATTAAAGCCTAAGAAAAGAAAAGCAATGTTAAGTGAGCACCTGTCTTCGATGAATTCACATCCCTCAGACTTAGATGAGTAAGATTTTATGGTGAATGATCATTGAAAGACCACAGGAAATAGGAGCAGGACCACGGGTTTGGAAAGGACTGATATTGTCCCAATTTTCAGAACAGAGAAGAAAATAGTTTTGTCAAACTATAGACTTTAGTTGCTTGAACAATTCTAGAGTATGTTATTAAAGGGATGGTTAGTAAACATTTAGAAAATGAAGCAGTGAGCACGAAAGCTAGCGTGGCTTCATCAAGAATCATATATGAAACTCAAAAACTTATGGAAATGAGTGTTGAAAACTAAAAGTATTTGATTAAATGTATGTATATATACATATATATTTATTTTATTGTTCTGTATTGGTAACAATGACGTATTTTCTTCATTGAGATCTCTAAATCCCCACCTATTTTTATTTCTAATTTCTTCATTCAGAAATATTTTTCATTTGATCGATTCTGTTTTATTGATACATTACCATTGTCATCTTTGTCCTATATTCTCTAGAGATTTAGCGGGATCCTGGATTTCATGAGGCATTGGTTCATTGTCATGCATTATTTGTTAAACCAACTTTATATTTCCTTTGAAGGTTTATTGTTTATCCTCTCTTCCTGATTAGAATACTTTCTATTTAATTGTGTATGCTCTTGATGTGGGGATATTTTGTATTTTTAAATTATGGAATAAAACAAGGATTTATTCATGATTTTTTTAAAAAGAATCATTCATGCCAGACTAACAATTTCCTTTATGAGGGTAATTGATAGGGTGAGTAGATTAATAAATAAAATGAATATTATAGATATATTTTGCCTTCATTTTACTGAAGCATTTGTCATAGTCTCTCAAGCTTTTCTTATGGACAAGATAAAGATGTAGTATAAATTATTGCACAGTTATTGTTTGAATGACCAGACTCAAAGAATACTTTTTAATGGTTTAATATCATTTTAGAAAAATAATTCTAGCAGAGTGTCCCAGTGATATGTCCTTGGCTCTATATAGTTCAATACTCTTATCGGCGACTTGGATAAAGTATATGTTGTGTTCATCCAATTTGCAGATGACACAAAGGTAGGAGATGTTGTTCAGTCCTTTCTGACTCTTCATGACCCCATTTGGGTTTGGGTTTTTTTTTTGTAAATCCATTTGGGGTTTTCTGAAATGGTTTGCCATTTCCTTCTCTAGCTCATTTTACAGATGAGGAAACTAAGGCAAACAGGGTTACGTGACTTGCCCAGGGTCACACAACTACTACGTGTCTGAAACTGGATTTGAACTCATCTGAAAGATAAGTCTTCCTGTCTTCATGCCTAACAATCTATTCTACCGTTATCATCTAACTGCCCCAAATTAAACAACAATCAGGATTTTAAAAATACCCAGGCGGGAATGATGGTTTGAATCTCATAAGATGACATTTTAAAGGGATAATCATATAATCAATCAACAAAAATTTGTTAAGTGCCTACTATGTTCTGGCACTGTACCAGGTGTTGTGGCTACAAAACCAAAAATGAAACAGTTCCACGTCTCAGGGAGCTTACATTCTGTTGGAGGAGAAACCACGTAGCTATAAGTACATACAGAATGATTACAACCTAATTGGTTTTTTTTTTTTTAGTGGGGGGAGGAGAGGCATTAGGATCTGTGAGGATCAGAAACAGTGCCACCTAAAAAAGTGTTTCTTGACAGGAGTTTTGAAAGAAACAAGAAGAAATGAGGAAAGAGCATTATGCTTAAGTTCAAAAAATCAATTTCATGCAGAGACCAATATGTCTGTCAGAGAGGAGTGGAGATTTAGCAGCCTCTGTCTCTGTCCTGCATGAAGCTCCTCTCTTTGTTCTTTGTGGACTGAGGTGAGAACCAAGGATTTTGTTTTGTTTTGTGCGGGGGTGGGGAAAAACCCCAGGATCTTAGAACAATGCTGTGCCTGTGAGGATGAGTACTCTAGAGCTGAGATGGTGGAAGATCCTGAGACTAGGGCAAGGAAGGAGAAAAGAGGCCCTCTGCTTAGAGAAGCTTCGACAGGACAGGAGAGTCGCTCTAGTTTAAAGGAATAAGGATGCTTGAGGCTGGTGTAGAAATAATTTGGGACTGGGAGATGCTATAAACAGAGACTGGGATGCTGCCCTCCCTTCTAGGGCAGCCTTTCTTGGCCACAACGAGACAGAACCCCAGAGTACTACATTTGTCTATTCTCCACATGTCAGATCTTTGTGAACATAATGAATCAATAAACATTTATTAAAATGCCTACTATATTCCAAGCACTGAATATAAAAAGGAAAAAAAATAAAGAAATGGTTCCTGACCTCAGAAAGCTTATCAGGAGATACAGCATGAACATAAATATACACAAAATAAATTTAAGATAATGGGGGGGGGGGGGGGGGGCCAGGGAGACTAGTAGCTGCTAGGAAGCAGGAAAGGCTCCAAAGTGTTGCTTAAGATGAGTTTTGAAGGAAATGAGGGGCCCTGTGAGGAAGAAGCGAGGTGGGAGTACATTCCAGGCATGAGGTGCAGCCAGCACAAAGTGGGAGCAGTTAGGAGACTGAGTGCCATGTGTGAGGAACAACAAGAAGGCCAATCATAGCCTTACTGAGTTGTATATTCCGTTGGCATGTTGTGTTTGTGTGTGCCTGGTGAGCCTCTTGGGTTCCCTCCTACTCACTCCAACCCCACCTGACTTCCTCCTCCACAGTGGGTGGACCACTACTAGATTGAGGGCTCTAGGAGTAATCCTAAGGAGTTCAGTGTCTAATACTGTCTCTCATGGGTCCCTACTAGTGTACTTTCCATGAGTTATCAGTCATACTTAATTAGCTTTTACAAAAGGTATTCCTAAGCAGGTATAGAAAGAATTATGAGTTTACAAAATTCTACCTCAAATTGAGGGCACACTCTTTTCCTGTACACACAGAGTCACTGGGAAGAGTTGGCTTAAAGTTAGAATAAAATTATAATTATGCAAATCTACGGGGAAACACACACACACAAAAGAATAACTCACAGGTCCTGGTTCCTTTTCTCCCTTTCTAGAGTTTTCATGATATTCCCCTTAAATGTAACTCTGCTGAGCTCCAAAAATCAGGGGCTTCATAGAATCTAGAAAGGACCCTTCTCTCTGTCCCAAAGAGTTAGCTCCTGGAAGCAGCTTCCTCCTTCAGGTGCTATCTTTATGAACATTCCTGGATTTGTGTCTATATCTGTGTTTGTCCTTGGTGTGTCCTCTGGATTCATTGTCTGCTATGGGCCCAGTTACTCTGATAATATGGTCAATGGGAGAGAAAAGGAGTATAATATTCCCTCTGGGTTTACTCTCCCTCCCCGTTACTGCTCTCTGGCACAGGCTCAGGGATTTACCTTCTTGAATCACTCAGAGCATCTAGTCTTCCTCTCCCAAATTTAATCTTCCACCACTAAATTAGCCATTTTCATTATATATGGGACCACAAGTATATCTGATTCTTTCAGCCAGTGGCAAAATGATTCTTACATGGTATCATTTCCCTTCATCCAATGGCTTAAAGTCTTTTGTTTCTTTTTAAATGATTGAGTTTTTCCACACATTGTGATGACATAATAGGAAAATTGCTGCCTAGTTTATTCTGTTGGTTGATTCATTGAGATGAGGATATTTAATCTTCTCCTTTATTCTCCAGCAAAGCCCCTCACCAGTTAAACATTTACTGTCCTCAGCAAATCAACTGAAGTACTTTTGACATTCAAAGAACCTATGATTACTAATAGTGCTTGGCATTCAAAGCCCTTCATAGCCTACCCCATCCAACATTTCCAGACTTGCTATCCCCTTCCTCAGATAAGATATTCCATCTCTCATCTCCAGGCACTTTCTCCAGCTGCCGTCCATGCCTGCAATCTTTCACTCCTCATCTCTGCAGTCCTGCCTTCCTTTAAATTTCAACAAATATCCTACTCCCTACAGGAAGCCTTTCCTGATCCTTCTTAGTTCTACGGCTTCTCTCCATTGATTCTTTCAAGTTTGTCTTGCTTAGAGCTTGTTTGAACATAGTTGTTTTGGACAGCTGGCTGGTACAGCAGATAGAACACTGGACCTGGACTCAGGAAGACCTAAGTTCAAATCCAACCTCAGGTGCTTCTAGTTGTATGACACTGCAAAAATCACTTAACTCTGTTTCCTCATCTGTCAGATGAGCTGGATAAGGAAATAGCAAACCACTTCAATATCTTTGTCAAGAAAACTCCTAAAAGGGATCACAGAGAGCCAGACGTGACTGAAAAATGGCTAAACAGCAACACAGAGTCATTCACATGTTTGCTTCCCTATTAGATCATGAACTCATTGAAGGCAGAGATTATCTTCTATCTTTATTTGTTTTCCAATGCTTAATACAGTGTCTGGTCCATGGTGGGTACTTAATAAATGTTTATGGAATGACTGATTTAGACAGAAATGATGCTTCATGTCTGACAAGGAAACTGAGCCTCTACTTCTAAAGGCCCTAGGGTTCCTTCATCTCAGGAGTGGGATGGAAAGTGTAGAAAGGAACGGGGCCCACTAGGGCGAAACATCGCAGCCATGGTGTCCACCAACCCACTAGAGCAGATCTAGGTTAGAGCCCTCAACATCTCAGCTTTCCTGTGCTCCCGAAATCCATACTATATCAGGCTTCAATGAATACTTTACTCTTCTAATCACAGAAGAAATCTTGTGTCCAAATTTGGTCCTGCCTTTATCTAGTCTTCCAGTTATCCAGCCTCATTCCCTGATCCTCACTAGTTCACACAGTTCAAACACTTTGCCAAAACAATTCAGACTATCTTTTGATCAACCTCCCCAACTCCTCCCTGTGTCTGGTCTTGGACTATTAACCAATTTTGGCTCCAAAGGCTCACAAAAGCATCTAAACTCAGCCCCACTTTGGGTCAACGTCAATTCCACTCCTGTTCCGCCTCAGTTGTGTACTGTCCAGTCTTGAGTCCTTCTGTTTCCAACCCCGGCTCCTCTTCTGTCCACCATCAGACCAATGTGTGTAGAAACTCAGGCCATCCTGAATCCAAGTAACCCAGTCCATCCTTGAGACTTTAGTCTATCCTCACCTTGTATCTGGCCTCACCTGTCCTGTACCCAACAGCTCTTCCCAGATCCATCCTCTTCCTATAAAATCTCCAACTTCCACTATTTCTATATCCAGTCTCAGTTCCTTCCATGCCCAAACCCAGCCTATTCTTCATCCAGCCTCGTGTATCTAAACTTGGTCCCTCCTCTGCCCAACTTTGGTCCTCCTTTGTTTAGCCTTAACCCCTACTCTATCTGACCTTAGACTCTCCAGTGTATAATTTCAGCCTATCCAAATTGGGTCCATATTGAGTTCAACATCAGCCCCTTTTCTTAATAGTCTAATACATTGAACAAGCAATTTAGCCCTATCAGAGTCTACCTCCATATCAGGAAAGTTCCCTATTTAACCACCAGATGGAAATGCATGCCACTTTTCTCTGTTAAGCATTTAGAACTAACTATAATTTCATGTTTATCCCAATGGTTATGGATTCCATCCAACACTAGAGGGCATTCAGGAAAAATATCAAATTCTTTGTGGTGAGGGTTTACAAGCTTTACATACAATTAAAATAATTTATGAGAAAAAAGAAAAATAATTTCAACAAAATTAATCATTTATAGCTGCAAATCTTAAACAAGCAATAAAATAGTGTAACAAATTTATTGATGAAAATCCTTTGCAATTTTCACATTAAGAACATAAAATACTGGCCATAATAATAACGTTAATGTGATGAGTATGGTTTGGGTCAGCACAGAGTTTCTCAGAATGTGATGTCCCTGTTGATGTTATTCCTCATCACTCCTTCCAACTAATAAAGAATATTATTTTGTCTTTATAAGAGGAACAGCAGAATGTCCTGTTCTCAATAAATTGGATGTAATGAGTAGTACTAATATGTAGACAGCTTTTTACCCACCTGTGGTCAAAACAAGATTTTCCATTTCAATCATTAGCCTCCTACATATGACTACAAGTCTATCAACCATTCTTATTGACATGGAATATGATCAAAAGCATTTGTCAATGGTGAATGAGCTCTTGAAACATTCATATTTAGACATACATGTTTTTAAAGTAAAATATTACTTCTGCATACTGGCAAAGTAATTTGCAAGCAGATTTTTACTTTGTCCTATTTCATTTTCAGGGCAGGTATTTTGGAAATTTGAAATATTTTTAATTGGTTTGGGGGAGGGGTTGTTTCTTTTTTGCTTTTTTTTGGGGGGGGGGGAAGGCAGAGCAATTGGAGTTAAGTGACTTGCCCAAGGTCACACAGCTAGTGTTAAGTGTCTGAGGTCAAATTTGAACTCGGGTCCCCCTGACTCCAGGGCCGGTGCTCTATTTATTGCACCACCTAGCTGCCCCAATTTTTATTTTACAATCACATTTCATTTTATCATACAGATTTTTAGCTTTTTCATAAATGTAGTCATTTTATCTTCCTAAATCAAAATATAAAGTTGAGGATTTTGCATTGACTTTGTTTAAAGTAGTCAGTTTTTCAAAAATAGCTACTAACTATGCAAGTTTCAGTAGTATTTTTGGTTATAAAATGAATCTATTTCATTTTTATTATTATCACCCAAAAAATTCTTATTTCCTTTAACTCAAACGCCTTTTTAAGTACTTGAACAAAAGAAAACCACATCTACCAATAATGTAGAAATATCCTGTGTTCTACATCATTATTGTCATTTAATTTTGTAAAAATGACACCTTTTTAATGCAATTTTTAAAATAAAGGTGGTTGGGGTGGCCAGGTGGCTCAGCGAGTAAGAACACCAGCTCCAGTGTCAGAATGACCTGGGGTTCAAATCTGGGCTCAGTCACTTAGCACCACACCCAGAAATAACTGGCCGTGTAAGCTTGAGCAAGTTACTTAACCCCGATTGCTTTAAAATTTTTAAAATAAAATAAAGCTGGTGATCCTTCAAAAAACTTGAAAAATTTCATGTAGCTCCTTGTTTTTATGTTTTCATATGTGAAGCATTCATGTATCCCAACTGCTTGAAGGGTCACATTTTAATAATACTTAGAGATATGTCTTCATGACAGCAATTGAGTCCTTACAGACCAGAATCCAAAACAATTCTCCCTTGTATCATTTTAATTTTTTAAGTCAATTCAAGAAATATTATAAGTAATGAAAAGAAGTTTGATAGAAATTCAGTTCAAACACTTTGCCAAAACAATTCAGAATGAATATTTGACCTAAATAGAAAAGGTTACACCATAGAAAGAAGGAAAAATAAAGAATGAATGAATAAAGGAAGGAAGGAAGGAAGGAAGGAAGGAAGGAAGGAAGGAAGGAAGGAAGGAAGGAAGGAAGGAAGGAAGGAAGGACTTATTAAGTGCCTTCTATGTTCCAGGCACTTTACAAATATTATATCACTTGATCCACAACAACCCTTTGAGATAGGTGCTATTATGGTTTCCATTTTACTTATGAGTAAACAGGCTAATAGAGACTAAGGAACTCATCCAGGGTCACACAGTTTAAGTAGCATCTGAGGCAACTTTCATATTCAACTCTTCCTGAATCCAAGTTCAGAACTCTACCCACTATGCCAGCAACTTTTGACCTTTTAATGGATCCGTAGTATAACTGCTCCCATCATTAGTGTAAACCATAATGAAAACCTTCTGTCTTTCCTTCCTGTATTATTCCCACCTGTGCTCTTCTACAAATCCTCAGAAAAACCTGAATTCAAATCCAGCCTCAGACACTTACTAGCTGTGTGACCCTAGGCAAGTCAGGAGCACTGAAAAGAGTGCTGGATTGGTAAACTGGGAACCTGGGTCTTATCTTAGGGAACTTAAGAAAGTCACTTCCCAATTGCAAAACAAAGGAGCAAACAGCTGATCTACAATATTGTTTCCATTTTTTTCTTTTTGGTCTTCTTGGAGGTGGGAAGGCAGGGCAACTAGGGTTAAGTGACTTGCCCAAGGTCACACAGCTACTAAGTATTACGTGTCTGAGGTCAAATTTGAACTCAGGTCCTCCTGACTCCAGGGCTGGTGCTCTATTCACTGCACCACCTAGCTTCTATTTTTAATCTGATAATGTGCTGAACAAGGTCCATAGCAGATATCTCTGGATCCTCTGCTACCCTACCCAGGTGACCCCTCATTTGTCTTTCCTCCCCACTTTTAAACATGGTTCCAATCATCTATATCACCTATACTAAGAGTTTACACAAAGCAACACAAATCCTTTTTATCACCTTTCCCCCTTTTTGCCAAACAGCTAGTTGTTGAGTTCAGTTCTCCATCAGTATGGAAGTGTGCCTGCATTTTCCCATTTGTAAAATAAAGAGATATGAGTGAATTATTTCAAAGGCCTTTTGCAAAGCTATATTTATGATCAGAGGGGAGGACCAGCTCCGTAGAGGTTGAGATATTTGGGACAGGAAACCAGAGAACAGAACATTCCCATCTAATCACCACAGATTAATAAACATCAAGATCCTGGACAGAAGTTTGAAAACATATGTCCACAGCTCTTCACTACTTCTGGTTCTTAGTTTTTGTTCATTTCTGAGACAAATTCCTTTTTACTAGCTCATTCTCCACTATCCTGGGTGTTCCTTGGCCCTCATTATTCTGCAACACACTCAGGATGATTAGGGATTTCCACTCTAAAGGGCTTTTTTGGAGACAGAGAAGATTTTTAAGACAGAATGAGTCTGGGGGGGAAAGGAGTCAGGATGTGGGTCCAAACTGAAACTCTACCACTTTATCTGCAAGTCACTTAACCTCCCTCTGGACCACAGTTTTCTCATCCATAAAATGAAGGTATTAATCTAGATGACCTTTAAGGGAGCTTCTAGGTCTAAATCTAAGATTTTATGTCTGAATATAAGAAATAACTCCCAAAAACAACTGAGAAGTTCCACAATGGAAAAGGTTGCTTTGCAATGTATTGCATTTTTTGTTATGAGCTGTTTCATATAAAGCTAAATGGTCTCTATTAGGAGACATTATAAAGGGTCTTTCTCGCCTAGGTAAGAGACTGGCCACAATGTCTTCAAAATCCCTTCCACCTATAAGTATCTGTGATTGGGTTATACCAGTCAAGACCAGCTTTCTTAAAGTGTTTTTTTCACTCAGTCTCTGATGTAGGCATTGCCTCAGACCTACTGGGGAAGGTGGACCCTTCTATTGTTATTTCACCAGAGAATCACAGACTTTCAGAGTTAAAAAGGGACCTCAGCTGTCACTGAGTTCAAACCTGAGCAGGAATCCCTTTTGACAGTTGGCCATACAGAATCCACACATAACTCTATACAGTGATAGGGAGCATATGTCCCCTGAGGCATCACATTCCACTTGAACATATGTCAAATTGTTAGACATTCTTCCTTACATCAAGCCTAGTTTACCCTCTTCAAAACTTCTAACCATTGTTCCTGGTTCAGCCCTCTGAGGCCAAGTAGAAAAACTGTAATCCTTCTGATCCTTTAAATCTAACATTTCAAATACTGGCAGAGAAGTATCATGTTCACCCAAGTGTTCTCTTTTCTAAGCTATACATAGCAAGTTCCCTTTACTGATCTTTATATGTGTAACATGAGCTGCAGATTATAGATACCGTTACTGAATCTTTCAGAGGCAATTGAATAATGAAAGATTGTCTATTTAACTTTCATTCTGGAGAGACTGCTATATGTCATGACTGGAGAAAGGCTGTGAGAAGATAGAAAGAACTTACTCCTGAGAGAACTGAATTTGACCCTTATTTTGTAAATAAATAAAATAAGGGGAGGATTCTTGAAAGACTTTGGCTGCTATCCTGAGAACCAAATAGTAGGACTCTGCTCCAGAAGTGAGAAGTCAAAATTAGCAACAATCATTAGAAATGACTGGCTAGAACCAGTCTTCCCATGAAATGTTTTAAGTAATTATTTGTGCCTCTGTTTCATTATTGATACACTGCTAATAAAATGTATAAATCATAACTTTCATTTTTATTTAAACCTAGGAAATTAGAAGTTTTGATATACAGAAAGAGATAACTGTTTATTAGAAAAGAGGTTAATCCAGCTTATTGTTTTTGCTGGTTAGTTGTTTGTTATTATAATTAGGTTTCATATTGCCACTTCAAACAGCCTCTACCTCCATCATTCAGTAATCTCTCTTCCTCTGAGGTTCACATGATTCATATTTACTAGTCAAACAAAATTGTGAAACCTGTTATCTACTGACTTCAAAGATATTTTCCCTCCTTCCTCAGTGAGTTCAGTTCTTGACTCGCAGTCCTCTTCTCCTCTTCAGCTCCTATCCTCATATTGGGGTTTTTCAACATATATACTGATACCCCCTCCAACACCCTAAACATCTAATGCTTCAGCTTACTCATTTCCTGTGACCTACTTTTCCACTCCACCTGAGATACACACAGAGACAGTCATACCTTTAATCTTATCATTACCCAGAAATGTTCCACTTCTATGTTCATGAATGCTAAAATTCCCTTATCCAATTTCCACTGATTGTCATTAAACATGTCCCTCTGCATTGAAACCCCAACCTGTTTTTTATACTCCATGCAACCTTCAATCCCTCCACCCTTCAGATCTTTCTGAAGCCTCCTCACCTTGACCCCTTTGTGAATCACTTCTATTCTACACTATCCTCTCCTCTAGAGTCACTTCTCCCCTTTTCTGTCACCAATCTTGCCATGTCAAGCCTGAGCTTTGGTTTATTCTGATTATCTACTGCCTTCCCTCTTGCTCATATGCTACTGAATGAAGCTAGAGAGAATCATAAAACCACGGTTATTGTCCCTTAAAACTTTATATTACATATTCTCAACCAGACCCTCAATTGAGCAAGGCAATCCTTTCTAACCTCCCTAATGAACTCACTATCCCATTCAACAAAGTGAAAACTTTTCCAAAATTTTTCATCTTTCCTCAAACCTTCCATGACTCCTTCCATTGTATTCTCAGTTAATAAGTTTACCTCACATTTCATTGAAAAAAGTAAAGTCATTTGCCAAGAGCTCCTTCTTATCTCTCCCCTCTTAAATTTCAAATCATCCAGATGTTTTCTGCTACTATGTCCTCTTTCAACCCTGTCTCACATAAAG
>NW_027187460.1:293692-340745 GCF_028583685.1 Petaurus breviceps papuanus | reverse complement strand
GATGTTTTCTGCTACTATGTCCTCTTTCAACCCTGTCTCACATAAAGAAGAAGCCCTTCCCCTTACCAAGGAAAACCTTAAATGACCACAAGGGGCGGAGCCAAGATGGCAGAGTAGAAGCAGGACCTCCCCGCTGCTCCAGCTTCCACCTTCCCCAATCCATGTTAAAAAGGGGACTCTAAACAAACTTTGGAGCTGCAGAACCCACAAAATGACACAGAGAAGCTAACCTCCCCCTGAGGACAGCCGGCCAGCCTGGCAGGCCAGCAGGAATCGGCCAGCACAGTGCTCTGGGAGCTGAGCCCAGCCCCATACCGAGGCTTTAGCCCCAGGGCTGGCCTGACCAGCCACCAGTAGGAGGGACCCCAGATCAGCAGCAGCTGTGGCCATTTCCAGATTTATCAACACATAGATGCGAAGGACAAAGTGAGAGGTCAGTGCAGTCTGGGACCCAGTAAGTGGGAGTGCACAGTTTTGCCCCCCGGGGTGAGAAGCCGCTTAGACTCTGGCACAGCCAGCCAGAGCCACATGGCAGCTTCAGATCCTGGTCTGTAGAGGGTAAGGGGAACCAAACCACAGTCTGAGGGGTAATCACTCTTGCTTTAACCTTCTTGGATCTGGATTGCAGTCTAGGGTGGAGGTCCTGGGGTGTGTGTCCAGCCTGCCAGAGCGTGTGGAGACCTCAGAGAGGGCACCCATCTAATACCTCTGGCAGCTGAAAAAACCCCAGCATTTGGGACGAAAGTTCTCCTATCTGGTAGCAGAGTCTTACTGTGGCAAAAATCCCAGGGGTCAAGTGACTGAGTGGAGACATGACCAGGCAAAGGAAACAAAGCAGACAAAAGATTCCAACATTAGACTCCTATTTGGGGGATGAAAAGGAGCAAAGCATGGAACAGGAGGAAGACAGTGAAGTCAGAACTCCTGCACCAAAAGCTTCAAAGGAAAATACAAGCTGGTTACAGGCCATAGAGGACCTTAAGAAGCAGATAAGAGAAGTGGAGGAAAAATTGGGAAGAGAAAGGAGAACAATGCAAGAAAATTATGAAATAAGTGTCAACAACCTGACTGAGGAAAATAACACCTTAAAAAACAGACTGACTCAAATAGCAAAAGAGGCTCAAAAAGGCAATGAGGAGAAGAATGCCTTAAAAAGCCAAATTTGCCAGATGGAAAAGAATCTCAAAAGCTCATTGAGGAGAATCATTGCTTCAGAATTAAATTGGAGCAAATGGAAGCTAATGACTTTATGAGAAATCAAGATGCTGTTAAACAGATCCAAACAAATGAAAGAATAGAAGGCAATGTGAAATATCTCATGGGAAAAAACACTGACCTGGAAAATAGATCCAGGAGAGATAATTTAAAAATTATTGGATTACCTGAAAGCCATGATCAAAGTGAGAACCTAGAAATCATCCTCCAGGAAGTTCTCAAAGAAAACTGCCCTGATGTTTTAGAACCAGAGGGCAAAAAAGGTTGAAAGAATCCACCGATCACCTCTTGAAAAAGATCCCAAAAAGAAAACTCCTAGGAATATTATAGCCAGGTTCCAGAAGTCCCAGATTAAGGAGAGAATATTACAAGCAGCCAGGAAGAAACAACTGGAATATTGTGGAAACACAATCAGGATAACCCAGGATCAGGCAGTTTCTACACTGAGGGATCGAAGGGCTTGGAATATGATATTCTGGAGGTCAAAGGAGCTGGGATTAAAACCAAGAGTCACCTACCCAGAAAAACTGAGTATCATGTTTCAGGGGAAAATATGGTCATTCAGTGGAATAGAGGACTTTCAAGCATTCTTACTGTAAAAACCAGAGTTGAATAGAAAATTTGACATTCAGATACAAGAAGCAAGAGAAGCATGAGAAGGTAAACAGGGAAAAGAAATCATAAGGAACTTATGAAAGTTGAACTATTAACATTCCTACATGGAAAAACAATAATTGTAACTTATGAAACTTTTCTCAGTAGTTGAAGGGAATAGAAATATATATATGTCTATACATGAGCGTATATGGGCATATGAATACATATGTGAATGTGTGTATATATGTTTACAGGTATACATAGATAGAGGGCACAGGACCAATTTAACAGGAAGGGATGATACTTAAAAGGTGAAATTAAGAGGTGAGAGAGGAATATAATGAGAGGAGATGGGGAGAGACAGATTGGGGTAAACTTATCTCATACAGAAGAGGCAAGGGGAAATGGTTACAATGGAGGGGAAGAATAGGAAGGCAAAAGGGAATGGGTCAACCTTATTCCCATTGAATTTAGCTTGAGGAGGGAATGAAATACACACTAAATAGGGTATCTCACCCTCCAGGAGAGTAGGGGGGGAAGGGGATGACAGGGGCCTCACAACAGATTTTGTCTGGGAAAAATAGGCAGTACTTTAGCTGCTGCTATAATCTTTGCCAGCATACCCCCCAACTCTGTTTCCCTTCTACCATTCTATAGCAGTAATCAATAGAACTAAACTCTGCCTTTACTTCACCCAATAAGGAAGAAGGAAATATATAAGAAAAAAATTAATGTGCTCAATCTGGGGCAACAGCAAACTCTAATCTATAACCATGTTCATTCAGAAAATCAAGGTAACTAGCCCCAACATGTTTTGGGGTCCCCCTTCAGTAAAGGATACTAGCTTTTAGCTAAAACTGGCCCCATACCCAAGTCACCTTATGAAAAGTGAATTTCCCAGCAGGGGAAGAGACAGAGGCAGCTTTGAGGTCTAGCCCTTGGGAAATCAGTTATCAGTTGGGAAGGAGTCAGAAATCAAGCAATAGTATAAGAAAAAAATATAAAAATTACCAAAGATATCAGGAGGAAGAAAACTCAGTTGAAAAAAAAACCCTTGAGCACAGGCAGATAAAACAGGGAAGATACTAATAATAAAAAAAAAGATGGCCTTCAGATTATCTCTCCAAATAGATATTGTAAGACAAAGGAAAATGAGAATTCCCAAGAAAGCATGGAGCCACAGCAAGATGTCCTCAAATGATTCTGGAGAAAAATAAGAATTGGGAAAAGGAGAACTTTGGCCTTTAGCAGCTGTACTTGATAGAAGAAACTTAAATCCATGGTACTAAGTGCACCAAAGAAACAAAAAAAAGAACATCTGATTGGGAATGTAATTATGTAACAGTGAAAGACAATATGGAAGAATAAAAGCAAAATTAAATAATGTTGAAAGAACACACAAGCTCTATACAAGCAAAGATAGTGATCTCAAAGACAGGTTATATGAAAGCATCTTGGGAACTATAGATCTCACAGAAAAAAGTAAAATCATGAACACCATGACGCAAGGAATAATACAAGAAAATTGCTTGAAACAACACAGAAAACAAAGTACCAACAGAAAGAATCCACAGATTTACTCCAGAAAAAGAACTCTATACTGCAAATCCTAAGGTACATAGTGGCTAAATTTAGCGATTCCAATAACCAACAACAAAGTCTGCAGACAAAGGAAAATTCTTCAAATACAAACAAAAAGAAAATCAAATGACCAAAAAAAACCTATTCTGAACCCACCAGAGACTGAAGAAGAAAAAACAGTTTCCAAAAAGCGAAAGAACCTAAGCTACAAACCAAGATAATAACCCTGAATACTTAAGCCTACCTATCAATTTAAAAATATGGGCTTTCAATAAAGGAGAGACATTAAAAAAAAGACATGAGCAGATTATTTGTTTTGCAAACATCTCAGAGAACAGAAACAAAAGAAAGGTATACAAATACAGCAAGGAAGGCATAAGTAACAAAAAAAAAAAATTTCCTGAGGTGAAAAAGAAGAGGAGAAAAAAAGTAGCATGAGAAAGAACCCTATGGAGTTAACACAACTACAACCACAAAATAACAGAGGTACTATTAAAAAATTTCTTTTTAAAAGTACACAAGGAAGCACAGGGTAAGGCAGAACTCAAATAGAAGTGATGGTGGAAGAACAGACCTGAAATTACATAGACTAAAAATCTCAAAACCTGTGTCCAAGTGAATAAGTGGTTTGTGTGTGTGTGACTAAATCACAGAAAATGAGAGCGCATAAAAGGGCAGAGGGTAGGTAAAAGATAGAAGGGAATACCTAACATGCCTTGATCAAGTTAAAGATAAACAGTGAAGTGAAAATAACTCTGGTAGCCTCTCGGGAAAGAGTCTTGACCTGGGAATAGCTAAGACATCAAAGGAAAAGATTAAAAGAGAGATGACAAAATGGAGAAATCTCAATTTCTATCAATGGAGGGAGAAGGATTGAAGATAGGAGGGAGTAAAGAACACTCGAACAGAAAGGGAAAGAGATATTCTACAATAGGAAAGGGGGACTTTATAATGGGTATAAAACTAGAAAGTTGGTGCTTAGGGAGTCTTCAAACTCATAGGGTGACTTGCCTTCATGGTCAGCATGCTACTTCAGGAAGAGACAACTAACATCCAGAAGAGAGGGACAGTATGGACATAGAAAAGAAAGATTTCATGTTAAATGATCATTGGGAGATCAAGGGGTAGTAATGAATCACAGAATCTGGGACAAAGAAAAATGTTTACCATGGAGCAATACTTCTATCTCCCACTGGCATGGATGTTTCCAAACAAGGCACAACTTAAAAAGGAATGAAGGGCAACATTTAGAAGGCAATAACATAGAAGTTCTTTAGAAGAGGGAATTTAAAATATGTACCTAAGAAGCTTTAATTCCAAGTAAAAGAGATTCAAGAAGGAATTAAATAGGTGTAAGGAACACAAATTAAAAAATAAAAGTCTAGACTAGACAGAAAAAGGAGAGGATTAATAAAAAGAATAATGGGAGTAGGGTAACTCTTTTAGGAAAAGGTGAGGGAAAAAGAGGAAGAAGAATTTTATTTGATAACTCAACTAAGAGGAAAAGAGGGGTAGATTTTGATAGCTAGATAAATGAAAGATAAAGGAAGTAACATTACACAAAATTGCTGTTGTTGTAGTATATTCTACATTCTTGAAAAGGACCATGACAGTAGAGTCTATATCATATTATATGCCATCTTGGGATGGGGGGAGGGGAGAGATGGAGGGAAAGGGAGAGAAATATCGAGAAATTCTGGTGATGTAAAAAACAAGAATACAAATTTAAAAAAAAAAAAGCATGATATCTGTGCTTTCAACCCTGAGTTCTGAGAGGAACTCAATGAGCAGAAATCAGCCTCTAATAGCCTTTTAACTTCAAGTCAAGATGTTATATTTCTGTCTAAAATGGAAAGGTTTGCAGGATATGTCTTCCCTCTAGGACAGAGGCAAAGTTGGAGGATTAGTAGATAAATCAGTGTTTCAAGACTAAGAACTGACCTCTAAAAGCAGGCTGAGCTTGGAATCAGAAAACCCCTCAGTTTCTTCATCTATAAAAGTAAGAGGCCTGTTTTTAACATCCTCTAAGACGACTCTTCCAGCTTGAAATCTATAATCCTGACAGCAGGTCAACAGAAAGTATGTAACTTGTTCACCCAGCAGGTGGCAGTGTCAAGATTTTAACCTCGGCTCTTTCCACCGTTTCCATGTATTGATAGCTATTGTGTGAAAGCAATCCCTGAGCTTGGGGAGATAGAGAAACCAAAAAGGAGACTGAATTCATAGCCAGATCACTAGGACACAAGATAGTACGTGATAAAACCCATGTAACAAAGAGGGACTCAGATGTCACCCATGTCCGAAACAGCTTGGGGCTGCTAGTGTTTCTTTCTTTTATACTCTCCTGAATGATTCCCATTTCTGCAGCCTATACCATGTGCCTGTATAGTTTCTGTAATACCCCAGGGTCTAACCTATTTGAAGCGTGGCAGAAAGGGCATGCCATACCCAAGCCAATGAGCCAGAAGAGGCCCAGAGAAGGATGCTGGGAAAGCCCAGGAGTCACACAATCCAAGGCAACCTTCCTACCTATGCTGCATCTCAGGCTTGCTTCTCCTGAGGTCATGGCAGAGGGAAGGCCATGAGCAAAGGCCTGGGTGAGGAAAAGTCTAGGGTAGATTATGGGGCATCAAGACAAAGGTTCATTTTCACTAGGGATTAGGACAGAAGAGGAAATAGGTGAGATTAGGCTGAAAAATCTCACCTGAAAACAACTCTGGGGGAAAAAAGGAGAAGCAGGGGAGACAGCCTCAGGAGGGAGGGGATACTATCCTTGACTGGCAAAAAGGAAACCCCAGATGAAGACGTGAAAGGTAATCATCACTATGTGCCTATCCATTGTCACAGATGAAACAACCAAAAATAGTGAGGCTTCTCTTCCTCCTTGTTGTACAAGGAACCAGGTGAGACCCAGACTAGGATTAGGGGAGATCCTGACAGGACTCTAATATCATGAGAGATATTAGGAAAGAATTAGGATTATGGGAGAAACTGCATCTAAGAAAGGAACTTTGAGATTTGAGAGGAGACTCTGAAACTGGGGGGAAGATTCTGAGGTGGAGGGTAATGACCCTGGGAGTAGGAGAAGGGGGAGAGACCTCCAGAACCTTTGTCTTGCTGCCCCAGAATCTACCCTAGATTGTTCCTCATCCAGGCCTTTGCTCATGGCTTTCCCTCTGCCATGACCTCAAGAGAAGTAAACCTGAGATGCAACATAGGTAGAAAGGTTGCCTTGGATTGTGCTGTGACTCCTGGGCTTTCCCAGCATCCTTCTCTGGGCCTCTTCTGGCTCATTGGCTTGGGTATGGCATGACCTTTGTGCCAAGCTCCAAATAGTTTAGACCCTGGGGTATTATAGGTACCTCCAGGTAAGGGGAGAGTTCATAGTGGGGGCTGGCAAGGAGGAAGATTTTCAAGCCCTGGGGGCAGCTAGCTAGGTGGCACAGTGAATAGAGCACCAGCCCTGGAGTCAGGAGGACCTGAGTTCAAATTTGACCTCAGACACTTGACACACTTTCTAGTTGTGTGACCTTTGCAAAGCACTTAACCCCAATTGCACTGCCTTTCCCCCTCCAAAAAAAAAAATTGTCAAGCCCAGGAGAAGGACCTCCTATACATCCCCCATATGGGGTAAAAGGGGTACCTCTGCACTAAATGAATGACAACATTCAGAAAGGCCCTGGCCTGAGGGGAGCAGGAGAAGCTTGGAGGAAATGGAGGATAGAAGAGACTGAGAAAACAGAATCTGTAGCTAATTGAGGGAAATAGGGTAGATCTCACCCATCCATATTTCATGTTGTACCTGTGAACACAATGAGTTGCCTTAACCCCAATTGCCCTTCCAAAAAGCAAAAAAAAAAAAAAGAAAAGAAAGAAAGAAAATGCTCGTTCCCTTCTCCTTCCTTTGATGTTTTATATTTGTGAACAGTTAATATCAGCTCAAATTTTTATAGTTCTTTAAGGTATACAAAGCTGTTATATAAATAGTATGGAAGGTAAATAGAGCCAATATTATTTTGCCCATTTCACAGAGGAGATATAACAGGTTCTGAGAGATAAAATACAGGTCATGTGACTAGTAAGGGTCTGAGCCCAAGATTCAAACCTCAAGTACAGCAGGCATTTCCTCATTGTGTTAATATATTCAGTGAGTTAGTGAGTTGACTTTGGGAGCAGAAGAAACTGTATATTTTTTACATAAATGGGTTCAGAAAACTATCACTATGTAGCTGGTGAGGCACGTCTACAATTAATTACACAATTAATTGTGTGTATATAGTCAGTGGGGTAGCTAGGTGGCACAGTGGATAGAGCATTGGGTTTGGAATCAGGAAGATTATCTTCCTGAGACCTAATTAACTAGCTTGTGAACTTGAACAAGTCACTTAACCCTCTTTGCCTCAGTTTCCTCATCTGTCAAATGAGCTGAAGAAGGAAATGGCAAACCACTTCAGTAACTTTGCCAAGAAAACCCCAAATGGGGTTACATCATACACAACTGAAATGATCAACCAACAGTTAGTGAGTTGTGCTTTTCTGAACCCAGTGAGAAGGTATATGGTTATAAACACAGCAGACTATGCACTTGTGTAATGGGAATGTAAATTTTTAAGATCTTCCCTGCCCCTAGTTTAAGTATACCTGGAGCCTGTGGTGGGAGGTTTGTTTCTCAGGAGATACTTTGTGATTGGGCAGTGGGTCAAGAAGGTTGTTACATTCTCTGAGCCAGGAGAAGGCTATACAAGCCCTGATGGAAGGCTTTGCTTTGTGGCTCACTTTGAGAAATGTTGTGTGATTTGACCAGATGAGACTCTGGGCAGCCGTTGAGAGCCCCCCGGCTTTGTAAACCCAGATGTTGATGCTTCCCTCTCTGGTAACTGGGATTAGGTGTGGATGTATGTAATGGTTGGACAGTTTGGAAGCCTGTCTGCTGAAATGTTCTTGTAACTTATGCTTATAATCTCTGTATATTCTGAAGTTCAGGGTGCTGACCTTTTCCCCCTGAACTAGGTAAACGATATATGTTTGATTGATTAAAGTAAGCTTGTTAACCCATTTTGAGTTGCTTTCCTTTAGCAAAGCAGATCTAAGAACCTGTGTTGGCAACCACCCTGGGGATGGTGGGGTGCTTGCCGCTACAATAGCAACTAGAATGGGATCTGAAGAGTAAAAGGAAAGTATGGGGGCTGGGATAATTGTTTGTTCCCCAGTTGTGATAGCTATGACTCTGTGGAGCCATGGACCAGGAGAGAAGAATGGCCTGCGTGCTGACTTTTCTGAGCTGAGAGCAGGAATGGTGAGCTGCCTGCATCAGGACCTGGGCAGAAGCCAGGAGCAGCTGCCGCCTGCAGGAAGAGAAGTAACCCAGGATTTCAGAATTCAACCACAGGACAAGTTAAGGACTGTGCGCAAAGCAGAGGCATTGAATGTGTTTCCTTGCTGCATCCTACAGTTTGGGACCCAGGGGGAGGATGGACTTGTGACTATGGTGGGTGGGGTGAAGCACCATGGACCTCCAAGCACCCCACCCTGTTGGTTTTGTTGCCCAGCCCCCTCTCTGTACATGGAAGCAGGGGCTGGAGCAGTGTGAGGGGAAGGACACCCCCCTCCACCTAAGAGAACTTTATTTGGACATTTTTGTTTTGGATTGAAGAGATGCACCTGAATGTACTTTGTGTTTGTTTAAGGCCCTGTGGTCACTTTGGTAACTTTAGTTATGTGTCTTGCAAATGTGACCTAGGAGATGTTTAGTGATAATTCAAATGTAAATTGATTGTGTTATGGGCATGAAAGATCTTGGGGCCAAATGTAATGGGAATGCCTGTCTGCTGAAATGTTCTTGTAACTTATGCTTGTAACCTCTGTATATTCTGAAGTTCGGGGTGCTGACCTTTTCCCCCTGAACTAGGTAAATGATATATGTTTTGTCCCGTCCTGCGGGACCAAGTTATTCGTGGGGCCGAGGAGGACCCAGCCTGCAAAGGAATGGGTGGGAAAGAAGGAGAGAGACCAAGCGAGTTTGTTTTAAGGTCTGATGAAGAGAGATCTTTATTGCTGGTAAACAGGACTTATATACTCTTTGAAGAAGTGGGCGGGGAGAGGGATTCTTGTAAACAACTGTTGAAACATTTTGTGGTTAGAACACCTGGTGCCGAAACACTCTGTGGTCAGCAGATTCAGGTGGCATGGTACTCGGGAGTGTGGCCTTCCTACAGGGGGAAGAGTACTTGGCCCCAAGGCCTTGGTTGCTAACAATGTTTGATTGATTAAAGTAAGCTTGTTAACCCATTTTGAGTTGCTTTCCTTTAGCAAAGCAGATCTAAGAACCTGTGTTGGCTGCCACCTGGGGATGCTGGGGTGCTTGCCGCTCCGACTTGTGAGTGTACCCCCGGTGTTCCTGTCAGGGTCTGGTTTCACTTTGGGGTTTTCTGATTATCTCAGGGTTGCAGCTGATACCTCCTAGTTTACAGAAACTGACTTTCACATGCAAGAAAGTTCAGGATCTTATAGAAGAAAGTTTTCTTAAAAGAAGGAGAGGGGGGAAAAACAGCATGGAAAGAATGAGTAAAGAAAACAGGAAGGGAGAGGGTTTACATACATCTCCAGAGGTGTAGAAATGTATGTAAATTGCTCTCACTTAGAGTCCTGACTGAGGGCTCTCAGGAGAATGCTCAGCTCCACCCCATTATTTCCTATCTTAGGCCTGAACTCCAGGAAGGAAGCAAGGGCAGGGATGTAGTCAGAGGAAAAATCTGGGGTATTTTTCTGGAGTTTCTTTAGTTGTAAACTTGATAATCATCAATAAACACTAATCTTCAAATACATACCCCTACCCCCAGAAAAGGCTGCATATGAAATCCTTCAATTTAATAAAAAAAAAATCTTTCCAGGTTTTTCTGAAATCCTCCTGTTTATCATTTCTTATGGAATAACAGTATTCCATTACATTCATATACCATAGCTTGTTCAGCTATTCCCCAATTGATGGACATCCCCTCTATTTCTGATTCTTGGCCACCACAAAAAGAGCTGCTATAAATTTTTTTGTACATGTGAGTCCTTTTCCTGTTTTTATGATCTCTTTAGGATACAAACCTAGAAGTGGTTTTGCTGGGTGAAAGGGTATGCACAGTTTTATAGCCTTTTGGGTATAGTTCCAAACTGCTCTCCATGGCTAGATCAGTTCACAACTCCACCAACAATGCATTAGTGTTCAATTTTCCCGCATCTTCTCCAACATTTATCATTTTCCTGTTTTGTCATGTTAGCCAATCTGATAGGTGTGATGTGGTACCTCAATGTTGTTTTCATTTGCATTTCTCTAATCAATAGTGACTTAGAGCATTTTTTCATATAACTATAGACAGCTTTAATTTCTTCATTTGAAAACTGCCTGTTCATATCCTTTGACCATTTATCAATTGGGGAATGACTTGTATTCTTATAAATTTGACTCAGTTCTTTATAAATTTTAGAAATTAGACTTTTCTCAGAGACACTGGCTGTAAAATTGTTTTCCAGCTTTCTGCTTCCTTTCTAATCTTGACTGCATTGGCTTTGTTTGTGCAAAACCTTTTCAATTTAATGTAACCAAAATTATCCATTTTGCATTTCATAATGTTCTCTATCTCTTGTTTGGTCATAAATTCTTCCATTCTCCACAAATCTAACAAATAAACTATTCCTTGCTCTCCTAATTTGCTTATGCTATCAGCTTTTAGATTTAAAACTGATGCTGAGTGAAGTGAGCAGAACCAGGAGACTATTGAACACAGTAACAATCACATTATGTGATAACTGACCTTGATAGACTTAGCTTTTCTCAGAAATGCAAGAATCTAAAACAACTCCAAAAGACTCACAATGGAAAATTCTATCCACATCCAGAGAAATAACTTTGGGGTCTGAATGCAAATGAAAGCATAGTCTTTGCTCTCTTTTTTTTGTTTGTTTACTTCTTCTTTCTCGCGGTTTCTCCCATTGGTTCTAATTCTTTATATGACTAATGGGAAAATATGCTTAATATGAATGTATATGCATAGCCTATACCAGATTGCACACTGTCTTGGGGAGGGGAGGATGGGAAAGTAAATTTAGAACTCAAAATCTTATGGAAGTGAATGTTGAAAACTAAAAATAAATAAATATGCATATTAATTTTCACACCAGTGTCAAGCTCATCCTTTCTGTTTACAACTCCTTCCTTTCTGTGTTTTCTTCACATTTTATAGGTTTTGTAACTGCTATGACTGTTATTACTTGCAGAGCTGGATGCAGTGTATAAACTGATGTTTTGATTGCATTTCTCTAGCTCTGCCTCACCCTAGCTCCTTGGCATCTGCCAGTATGTGTCTCAGGAAGGGAGAGGATGGGTCTTTAGAGTTCTCCAGTTTTTTCCCTGTCCAAGATGAAGGCAAAAGTTGTGAGTTGTGTTCCTTTCCTGGAGTACTGCTCCTCCATTCTGTGTGCCTGTCTGTTCAGTTCTCTCCATGCCTGTCCCTGTCAATTTGTTGGTCTGTCTGCCAACTTGTCTGTCTCTCTGCTTATCTACCTTCTTGACCGTCGGTCAGTCTGCCTTTCTTTGTATTTGTCTGTCTGCTTTGCCTTGAAGTGGACGCCGAGACTGAACAGAGACCGAGACTAGATAAAGCCAATTCAGGGAGTGTTTATCAGCAGGCCGGCGGCAGACTCAGGAGCTAGGCACTGAGAGCTGCCCCGAGCCATGGTCAAGGCAGGGTATATAAAGGCAAAAACCACAAGCTTATCCAAGTGTGCAGGGTGCAGAAAAGTTACAGCGGGGGTCAGATACAAAGAGTGTCACACTTACCTGGGGCAACAGCAGGGTTGGTCAAGATGGTCTTTGGGGTCCCCTTAATTCTTCCCCACCCACTTGTGGTGGGCCATTTCTTGGAAGAGTAAGTACAAAGTGTTTGCACTAGGAGACAACCCATGGGGCGCCTGGCTAGGCACGTATGAGTTCAGGAGGATTTCAGTAATTTTCCAAACTTGTTACATACAGGGGCTTAGTACATGAGGCCATGGGCATTTCAGCCTGTCTGTCTGCCTATCTGCCTCCTCGTCTGTCTATCTGTGTCTGTCTTTGTCAGGCTGTTGCTCTGATGGTCATGCCCAGAGGATACCTAGATGTTGAACCTTCAGGTTCCTGATCTTTCAGTAAGGACCACACCTCAACCAGGAAATCCACCCAAATCCTCCATCCTTCTGAGGCTCACTAGAGATGGAGTTGAACTCGATGAAGAAACAGGAGAGGAGTCTACAATAGACAAAGCTAACCAGAAAACTAAACACCAGAGCAATTTAGTGTCCAAATCTTCACAAGGAGGCACCCATCTGACCAGAGATAACTGGAAGGGAAATGCAATCATTGGGAATATCACTCCTAGAAAAATCAGTGGACAGTAGACCCAAGTTTAGCACATTCCTGGGTCCTGTCCATTCTATTAATGTCTTCTGGGAAGATACATAATTCAGCAATATTCCCAACCCACTGCTACCTCCCCCAGGGATATGGCATTTTTGTATGTTAATAGTGTGAACTGATTTGGGTGAATCAATGAACCAGGCTAATCATTTGTGCCATTTCAATACCTATGTTTAGGACAGTTTCTTGAAATGCCCAGTAGTGCCCTTCAATTGAGGAATGGTTGAGCAAATTATGGCCTGGAGATGTAAGTAATGACACACATAATGAATTCAGCAAAGCATGAGAAAATTTATATGAATTGATGTAAAATGAATTAAGCAAAGTCACAAAAACAAAATATACAATGACTACAACAGTGTGAGGAAAAAAAAACTGAACTCTCCCCCACAAAATAAATCAAAACCCCCTAAACTGAACTTTGTGTAATTAGTATAATTAAGGTTGACCTTGGAGAAGAGATGTTAAAATGTATCTCTCCGTTCTCTGCAGAGGTGCACCCCACCCCCCACCATGGGCATGAAGCATGGCATTGTCAGACTTTTTTTATATATTGAACTTGTGGTTTTTTTTTCTTCCCCTTCCTTCTTCTTTGTTACCAAGGATGGCTCTCTAAATATGTTGGGGGATGAAGAGACACATTTGGAAAATGAAGATTTAATTTTAAAAAATATTTAAAAAATGTAAACCCTAAAAGTGACACAGGAATGGGAGTTTCTCTGATACTGGGACAGAACTTTTCTGGAACCCACAGAAGGGTAGCTAGCTGGTTCAGTGAATAGAACACTATAGTTGGAGTAGGGATAACCTGAGTTCACATCCTGCCTCTAACAGGGAAGTCTCTTTCATCCTCAGTTTTCTTTTCTGTAAAACAAGGGGACTGGACTTGATGGCTTTTCCTTTAAGGTCATGTCTAGTTCCAAATCTATGATCTTATTAAACCAGTAAGGGACTGGTGTCAGCTACAAGAAAATAATAACAATTCATATTTCCATA
Organism: Petaurus breviceps papuanus; assembly: GCF_028583685.1. NCBI lineage: Eukaryota > Metazoa > Chordata > Mammalia > Diprotodontia > Petauridae > Petaurus > Petaurus breviceps. The sequence goes on along the minus strand of NW_027187460.1, from coordinate 326,914 downwards.
ATGATTTAAAGTTTATAGAGACTCCCCCCCCCACATCCCTGTGAGCTTAGTAGAGCTCTATAGATAAGGAAGCTGAGGATCAGAAGGATAAATTAATTTTTCAATTTCACCCAAATAGTAAGAAATGAAATCAGGATTCAGCCCAGCCAGGTCTCTAAGTCCTGGCCTGATTCCACTGTAACAAGTTACTTATCCAATTCTTTTCCCCCATGTTATGCCACCCAAAAATATTGAGCTCTCCTGAATTGAAGGGCAATATTGAGAGTGGGGCTGGGAATTAAGAATCAGAGTCTTCTTTCTTTGTGTTATCCCCCCAGAAAAAGGGACAGAAAGTCCAAAGGCTTGGGTCAGAAGAAGGGGAAAAGGCTGGGTGTAGGGAGTATAGGGAAACATTGTCACTGATTGACAGAACATCCTTTAATTGGAGATTGAACATCATCATTACCATCATGATGCCCCTTTGTAGGGGCATTTTTCCCCCTAAGAAGAGACTTAAGAATGTTGGGAGAAGGATCCAGTACACCAAGTGGGCACTCATCATTTCAAGAATGGCACTGTTGTATTCAATTATTTCGATCATGTCTGACTCTTCATGATCATCTGTGGGGATTTCTAGGCAAAAATATACTGGAGTGGTTTGTTATTTCCTTCTCCAGCTTATTTTACAGATGAGGAAATTGAGGCAAACAAGGGCTAAGTGATTTGCCTCAGGTCACACAACTATTAAGTGTCTGAGGCTGGATTTGAACTCAGGAAAATGAGTCTTTCTGACTCCAGGCTAGCACTCTATCCACTGTGCCACCTAACTGCCCATGAATGATAACTGTAGGAAACAAGAAATAAAAGGAATCAAGAGAAACCTGGGGAGACACAGAAACAGATGAGGAATAAAGTAAGTAGAACAAGAAAAACATAAACACAATGACAACAAAAATATTAAATGGAAATGATTTTTTAAATGAAATGAAACATTGTATTATAATGTTTAAATGTCACCCAGAGAAGAGATGAGAAAATGCTTCTCCCTCCTTTCATTAGAGAGGTAGGGAACTCTGAGTGCAAAGTAGTCTGGTAAATTTGATCATTCATTGTGTTAGATGATTTTGCTGAAATGCCTTTGTTTCCTTTTAGCCTTTGGTATAGGGGATGGCTTTCTGACTAGGGGAGGGTGGGATGGATATACTGAGAAAAGGATGCAATATAAAAATACAAGGCAAAAATGAAACTAAGAAAATAAAGATAACCAAAGAAATCAGTCTCTGAGGAACCTTCCACACATACCTCCAATACAGGATGAAGAGTTTAATAGTGTTTGGGCAGTTCCCACTGGTAACAAATGAGGGAGTGCAGAGGCATCGATAACTCCATGGAACAGTAAATGTCTATTTGTTTCTGTGCATCTGTCTGTGTAGATGTCTGTCTCCTGTGTGTCCTCTACATGTATTTGCGTCAATCAGGACTGACAAAATTCTATAAATTCTGTTTGTAATTGGTCTAAAAGCAGAGAAGGGGGAGAGGTGCAGAGAAAAAGCTCTGTTCCTGAGGCATAAGAGAAACCACCAGGCATGGTCCATGAGGAGGTGACCAGAGCCCTCACAGGATGGCCCAGAGAAAGACAGGTCCAAGGCTGAGCAGCAATGCCCCTATCAGGTTCATGCCTCTGATACCATCAGCCGAATTACACAGTTCCTTGGAACAGCAGGTATAACGCACATCCATGACAGATGCAGGGACCTCATCATTGGCTTGTTTCCATAATTTCTCGAAAACATTTACACAGGAACTATTAGAACAGTCCTTGAAATGTAGCTTTTTGTCCTTTGGTCCTGTGGGAAACAGAAGAAGAGAATGGCATTCAAGGCTTAAGCCATGAGGCAGAAATTCCTTCTCCCCCTGCTCCCCTGCATCCTGTTCCAGGCAAAACAGTCTCCTCATCATCTCCTATGCATCACAGGTTCATTGATGGCTCTCCCTCCATTGTTCATGCTACTGCTTTTCTCTCCCAGTCTGAATCTTACAGTCCTCAAGACCCACCTCCTTCAGGAAGACTTTCCTGAATACTCCAACCCACAAAGATGGCTTCATCCCCCAAACTCCCACTATATTCCCTACTTTTACCCATTCATACAACTACCATGCCAGTGGGTTCAAGGCTCTCATCAGCTCTTACTCAGACTGGTTATTGCAGTCAGTAGCCTTCTAAATGACTTCTGTGCCCTCCAGTCTCTCCTCCTGTCCATCAATCTTCCACATTGCTGCCAAATTTATAACCTTAAAGCCTAAGTTTAACCTGTGTTCATGAAGTTCCATCTTGCCTTTCAAATAAAATATAATTTGATTCTATTGAATTCTGAAAGCCCTTTACCATCTGCATCTGGCTCCAGCCTACCTTTGTAAGCTCATGATAACACTTCTCCTCTGTGAACACCAAACTGGCCTATTCACTGTCTCCAGTATATGGCATTCTGTATTCTTTCTCTGTGCCTCTCTCTGCACAAACTGACCCCCATACCTGGATTGAACTCCTCTCTTACCACCAATGGAATCCCTGGCTCCCTTTAGACTCAGTTCAGGTCCCAACTTCTACAGGAGGACCCCACTCCTATATATTACTTTCTACTGACTTTATATAGATATAGACACATATAATTTTCTCTGAACATGTTATTCTGTCCCAATAGAATATAACCTCCTTGAAGGCAGGGACTGTCTTGATTTCTGTCTTTGTATCCTCAGCATGTAGCACAGTGTCTGGTATATTAGTAGGTGCCTAATAAATGCTTGTTGCAGAAATTCTACATAAATATATATATATATATTTCATTTTTTTGCGTTTTTTTGGAGGGCAATTGGGGTTAAGTGACTTACTAAAGGTTACATGGCTAGTTTTTGTGTTAAATGTCTGAGGCCAGATTTGAACTCAGATCTTCCTGACTCAAGAGTCGGTGCTCTATTCACTGCCCTACCTAGCCATCCCCATAAATATACATTTCATGTAGCATTCACTCACAGCTTCATGAATGTAGAGCTGGAAGGAGCCTCAGAGGTCATTCAATCCAACTTCCTCATTTTACAGACGAAGGGGAGGAGAATAATGATTTATATGGCTCCTATCATGTATGTGACAGGCACTGTGCTAAGAGATTTTTGCAAATATTATCTCATTTGTTCCTCACAAAAGTCCTGCAAGGTAGGTGCTATTATTACTGTTTCTTACCCCACCCCACCCCCCATTTTACGGTTGAGGAAATTGAGACAAACAAAGTTAAGCAACTTTCCAAGGATCGTATAGTTAGCAAACATCTGAGGCCAAATTTGAAATCAGGTCCTCCTGATTGCAGGACCATCGCTCAATGATGCAATGGGGATGAAGAAAAAGATGGAAAAACTGAAGCCATTTGCTCAGAGTTGTTACTGCAATTTAACAAACAACACCAGGGGGGCTGGAAGGGACCTGGAACACAGAAGCACAAGGTTCTCCTGTTATTTCCGTGCTACAAGTGGCCTGGAAGCTAGAGGAAAGTCTCAGTTCTAATGGTCAGTCAGTGAAACCTCTGAGAATGGTGAAAGAGGTGACTGAGAGGTCAGTGTGGAGTGAGATAAAACAAAGTGTGGGGTTCACTGAAGGATCTCTGGGAGTCAGGAGGGAAATGCCTTCCCCCTCAGAGAAACAGAGAGGGCGGAAGCAGCCTTGAAAGGTCTTTGTCGAAATCCTAATTCTAGCACTTAGTTACTTTATCAGATTACTTCATCTCTCTGGGTCTCAGTTTCTTCCTCTGTAAAAATTAGGAAAGAAGACAAGGAAGTCATTAAAGTCACTTCTACTTCTACTTCTAAAAAACAAACCCTAATCCTAATGGATGTGAAAAGAGTTTGGAAACATTTAATAGTCAAATTCATGTGAAGGTAGGAGGTCTGTACTCCACAAAGTTCTTCCTCTCTCATACTCTTGATTTCCTCACAGGAAATCTTATAGGTGTGGAATCTGAAGCCCAGGGAAGTTAGGCATTTTGCTCAAAATCACAATCATAGTATGCAGCAAAGGTCACCCCAAAATAGAATCCTAGACTCCTAGGATTGGAAGCCACCTTAGAACACAAAATTACATAGCACCAGGATGGAAAGAGGGCCACAGAAGGAGGCATCAGTTAGGCAAGGCAGTGGTCCAGAGTTAGGAAGAACTGACTTACATCCTGTCTCAGACACTGAGACTTTGGGCAAGTCAATTAACCTCTGTTTACCTCAGTTTCCTCAGTCTCTAAAATGGAGCTAATAAAAGTCCCTACCTCTCAGTTTCCTCATATGTAAAATGATCTGGAGAAGTAAATGGCAAACCACTGCAGTATCTTTGCCAAGAAAACCCCAAATGTGGTCAGAGTCAGATACAATTGAAACATGACTAAACAACCTCTCAGTGGTGTTATGAGGATCAAATAATATTTGCTAAGCACTTTGCAACCTTAAAGTGCCATATAAATGCTTTTTTTAAAATATGTTGCTGTTCAGTTATGTCCAACTCTTCATGATCCCATGGACCATGGCGTGCCAATGCTGTCCATGGGGTATTCTTGGCAAAGATACCAGAATGGTTTATCATTTCCTTCTCCAGTAGAATATAGCAAACAAAGGTTAAGTGACTTGGTCAGGATCACACAGCTACTAAGTGTCTGAGGCCAAATATGAACTCAGATCTTCCTGACTCCAGGTCCAGCTCTCTATCCATTGAGCCACCTGGCTGCCTCCTATACAAATGCTAACTATGATTATTATTACACCAAGTTCGGGGTCTTATTCCCAAGTGTCTGCCAATGAATTTTTGCAGAATTACTAAAAATAATAGCCTAATGTAAGCCCTTCTTCAATCCTCTGTTAGAAATAGCTGTTTCCTCTGCACTGGGGAGCTGTCCAATGGAAGTTCATGTAGGAGAAGCCAGAAGACAAGACTGGTATCATATACTCACACATAAAGATACACAGATATCCACCAGAAGTCAAGCCCTACACATTGCTTTTGACTCTTTGTGAAATGCAAAGTCTCCCCAAAACCTTCTAGAAGATAAATGGTCTACATGAACCTAGACAAGGTCTCTTCATCTGTCCACTGAAATCTAGGATCCACTAATATCAATTCATGCCTTTGACCTGAGAAAAATTGTTATTTTCTAATATATTAATAACAAATCATTAAAATTAGGATTAAAGTTTTTCCTTTCTATTTCCTCATTCAGGGACCAGTCCTTGCAGGTCATTCAGTCAGTCTCTGAGGGACGATTCAAATAGATGACATTACCCAAATCCTCTGGGCACCTGCTCTTCAAATCCTGGATGGGATCACACCCAACTAGAAGACCTTACAAACAGAATCTAATTTAGGTGAATTCTTACCCTTAGTTAGTAAGTCTATGCCCTTCCAGCACCCCTATTGTGGTCCAGGGTAACCCAGTTTATGAAGGAGAAAACCAAGCAGAGTGCTCTGGGTAGAGATGAATTCCTTTGTCCAGATTGCTAGAAGTGGCTGAATGGCATGATCAAGTGACATTCTCAGCAAGAGGAGCTGAAGACTTTTAGCCCAAGTCCTCATTAATGTCTACCCCCTCATTAATTGTTCATCAGAGTTGATTTTCACCTGTCAGTAGCACCTCCTTTTCCAAAGGTACTTAAGTATTCCGGGATCTCCAAAGTTATGTCTTTGTTTACCCAAAGGAACCACTGACCATCACTTCATTGATTATCAGCTAGTCTAATTAATAAATTGAGTATTAATTACCCAGAAATTCTGTATCTCAGGCTTTTCAGTCACCTCTCAGACCTTACCCCTATATCCTAACTCCTCACCTCAGTACCTCTTTCTCTGTTAACTGATTTCTGTTAACTGACCAACCTGGTACATCTGTACCCTCCCTCAGCAGGGAACTGCCAACAGGGCCCTTCTTACTTTTTATCCCAACCAGTTTTTGATGCCTTAGCCTGTGCCCTACAGTTCCATTGATCCATGGTGGGGATATCTCTCTGAATATGGAAGAGAAAGAAAGATAGTACATTAAGAAAGATGTTTGGGCTTACATGAATTCAAGAGATGTAGGGTTGGGTACTGGCCCTCCTGTTCCATTAACGTGTGCACCTTTGAGCAAGACACCTCTCATCTCTGAGCTTCAGTGTCCTCATGTGTGATATGAGAGGGTTGTTTTAGGTGATCTAATCCAACTGGGGCCCTTCCAGCTCTGAAATTCAATATTCTATGTACACTGCCCTCCTCTAAAAAGTGAAGGTGTTGAACTAGTATATTACCAAAGCTCCTTCAACTCTAACACTGTGTAATTCTGTGAATTTCACATACTAATTCATCTGGATGGGGACAGGGAGTGACCCTGTGCTGGTCAAACAATTCTCACTATATGAGGAATGGAGGAGATTCAAGGTTAGAACTAGGCCTTTTTGAATCCCCTCCACTATTGTCCCACCCATCTCAATTGCTCACTGAGCCTGAGGTCTTGATCATTAGCTGGGCCCTAGCAGGACTCACCATCTTTATCTGTAGCTTCAAGACTTGCACAGCGAGTTGCAAATGGTGAGCACTGAACAGACTGGCATTGACTGAATTTTTTTGCCCCTGAACACTGGTAGCAATGGAGACCATGAGCTGTGGGAAGGAAATCCCTTTGGTTAGATGGGCTGAGGAAAGACACCAAGGGCTGCAACAGAAAGACCAAGGTCCGCCACCCTATGCCCTTAATGGCTGAGGTAAAGCTGTGGAGGAAACAGACTCCTTTCCCCATGGCTCAGACCTCAAGGGTAAGAGTTCTGGGAAGGGGGAGATCTTCCCATAGCAGTCCTGGCATTCTCCCCTACCACCTCCTACCCATCTCCCACAGAGGTACCATTTACCTGACAGATACAATTTGCCAAACTCACAACCACAGCCCCTTGAGCCCAAAAACATAGAAACTATCCCTCCCCCAATACTAAGGCTCTCCCTCTTCGCAGTTACAGAGTCCCCTCCCCACCACTACCAAAAGACCCAAGGTCTGACCTGGTTGTACACAAAGCAGGGTGCTCAGCAGGACAGGGAGAAGGACCCACATGGTTCTTGGCATTCTCAGCCTAAGGGAAAAACTAGACAAAGTATTCTTATTCAAGAGTATTCAATATCATTAAATTTCTACCCTAACACCTAGGGCTGCCTCAAACTCTGGGCTCTCTCCCTTCCCCTCTTCCAACTGATCTTTGGATGTATGTCAGTGTTTGCATTCCTCTATACCAACAATCACTTATGATGCCTGTATCCCTCTTAATTCCACCTCTCATTCCACTTCCCTGTCCTGACACTCTTTCATATCCCTCCATACATGAAGAGTCCCCTCCATCAATCAAACAACTAACAATCAATCAATTAAGCACCTACTACTTCCCAGAAACCTTGCTAGGCTCTGGGGACACAAAGGCAAAACCGAAAACAGTCTCTGCTCTCAAGGATCTTAGAAGCTAGGCAGGGGAAACAGCACGTAGATGAAAGCCTATATAAGAGAAATACAAGGTGATTTGTCAGGAAAAACATGAGGAGTCAGGGGAAACAGAGAAGCCCTCAAATAGCACCTGAGCTGAGCCTTGAGACAAGTAGGGTTTCTGAGAAGGAAAGGTGAAGAGAAAATACATTCCTTGCAGTGGGGCAGCAGGTGCAAAGACATAGTATAGATGGAGTGTTCTGTAAGCAAGAAGGCCCATTTGTGCCACACTGGGCCACAGTGTGCCTGGGAATAGCACTATAAGGCCAGAAAGGTAGATTGGGGTAAGGCGGAAAAGCCTTTAAATGCCAAACAAAGGAATTTGTATTTTATCATGAAGCTAACGGAGAGTCTTAGGAGTTGGCTGAGTAGAAGCATGAGATGGTCAGATTTACATTTTCAGAAATTATTGAAGGAATTTTGTATTGTGTTTTGATGTATTTTGGGGGACAATGCATTTTTGCATCGTATTTTGGTAATTGGATTACTGAGGGGATAGACAAGGCAGGGAGATCAATGGCTACTAGGATGGTCTAGGCAGAGGTAAGAGAGTAAATTTGGGAACCTGAATGGCTGATGTGCCTTCAAAAGAAATAATGCAGTTGAGGAAAAAAAAAGGGTTGGGAGATATATGTGTCTAGTTTATAACATATTGAGTTAAAGAAGTTGACAAGGACATCCAAGTAAATATGAAATGTATTTAAAGTAATCTGAAAGCATGCTGCTGTCTTGCGGAGGAAAGGCACTCCAGCAGAGATCCAGGCTGCTGCTCTGCTTCACTCTCTTTCTCCTTCTATGAGGAGCGGACTGGCACTCCAGCTCCCACCCTGGCTCACCACAACTAAGTGGCCCCAGACCCATCACACTGCCCTCAAGCCATCTCCCAGACAAGCAACCTCTCCATCTCTCCCTCCTCCATTCTCAGGTAGCAGTAATTGACTGGTCTCAGTAATCAAACAACACCATTGCTAAGACGGGCATGTCAATTAATGTCCCAGACACCATATACCTTCCTGTTATGTTCTTGTCCCCAACCCCTTTCTCCAGCCACCATTTCAGTATTTATAGATTTGGTCTCTTCCACATGGAATATAAGCCTCTTATGGGCAGGGACGATCTTCCTTTTTCATGTATCTGTTTTCCCATCATCTATCACAGTGCCTGGCAATCAGCACAGGCATAATAGGTACTTATAAATATTTATAGACCAAACGAAATAGGTGAGGAATGCAAAGCATAAGGAAGCTAAGAAAGACTGTAAAGGTGGGAGGGGGAAGGTTATGGAGAGTTTTAAAAGTCAAACATTAGTAAAAGCTTTCATTCATTCAGTCATGAATGAAGCAGTAGAATTGGATTCTGCTATTCTAAGAAAGGAGGAGGAAACCAGATCCCCTGCTGCCTTTTCTCCTCCTCCCATTTCTAGCACAGCACACATATTTCCCCCCTCTGTTACCCAAACATTTTAGACCCCACCTTCCTCTTGCAGCTGGCTGGCCCTTAAGAATATGAGAGTCAAACTCCCTTCCCATGGTCAAATATCTCTCCCACTGCCTGAAATCCTATCAGGAACACCAAGCTGTGTGAGAGGGTGATGTTGTTGGGGGGTGGGGCAGAGAGAGATGTTCATAACAACTAATGACTCTAAATTGAAAGCCACCTTAGAGATCTCCTAGTCTGGTCCAATCATTTCACAAAGTCCCTGAAGGCCTGAGAGAAGTTAGTTGGCCCAAGATCAACTAATTAATAGTAAATAGTAGAAGGCAGATCCCAACCCAGGACTTTTTTTTTTAATTCCCAAACCAGTACCCTTTCCACTATAGACGTCTCTAGACTCCTGGTTAAAAAAAAAAAAAAATCAAACACTCCCCCTTCCCCCACTACCACCATCATCACCACTACCTAGGGTGAGGATCTAGGAGGAAAAACTAATTTCTGAGTCACTTCTCCCACAAGACAGAAGACACGAGGGGTCATAAGATCTAGAGTTGGAAAGGACCTTAGAAGCCAGCCCGTACCATCCCTTCACTTGCAGACTACGCAACTCGGATCAAAATAGAAGTGACTTGTCAGAGTTTACACAGGTAGTAAGGGACAGAATTCGAAGTCAGGTACCCAGATTTCCAAATATTGAAATCTCTTTCCACTGGGGGCCGTGTGGGAGAATGTAGCCGAGCTTTCCCATTTGGAAGTCCCCCACCCCCTTCACCTCCACCCCACCTTTCTCCTTCCTTTGAGCTCCAGCAGTTCTGGGCCCCCCCTCACCTGCAGGACAGCCTTATCTGACGGAGTTAGTCTTTCTGCGCACGGCTTAGCCCCAGCGCCCGCCTTCCTCCTCTGATGCCCCAGCGCCTGCCTTCCTCCTCTGATGCCACTCTGGCTACGAGCAACTGGTTTTAGCCAAGCTCGGGAGTGGCACTAGCACAGGAGCCCAACTCCGCCTTTCCCCTCCCTGGCACGACTACGTCTGCCTCCTCTCCTTTCTCTTCTTCCCCTCCCCCCAGCACCTCCATCACGGTCCAGTTGAAGGCAGCCGAGTCCAGGGCTCTTCCTCCCCCATTTCTCCCCACTCCTTGGGATCCTGGGCTTCTTGGGCTCCCTGCGCTCCGCAGGTTCTGGTGGAGCCATCTTGACCCGCTTAGTGTACTGGCAGCCTCTGCTAGACAGGAACCGCTGCAGGCAGCCGCGCCAGTCTCGGCTCCAGAACTAGACTAAGTCCCGGGACTCAGCTTGTCCTGGACTAGCCCTGGCCGTAGTCTTAGCCCCAGTCCCAGTCCAAACTCAGAACAAAACCCCTGCCCTTGCTCTGGTCCCAGGCTCAGAGAAAACAGACTCCCTGCTCCTGCCTTAGTCCCAGGCTAGAGGAACAGACCCCCTACTCAGATGTAGACGCAGACTTCAGGCACTAACCCATCCTTAGTCTGACCCAGCCCAGTTTGGCCCCAGCTGGAGAAAGGCAGAAAAAAATGAATAAGGGAGGGGCAAACAAGGGGAAAGGACTCGAAGAAGGTAGTGTCTTTAAACTTTGTGCTGTGAGTTTTGGAGGCGAGAGTTGGAATGTGGGTTGGGAGTGGTGGGTCGAGCACCTGGATAACGGTTGAATTAGCCTGAATTCTGTCTGTCCACTTTGGCCAGGAGAGACAGTGAGTCACCTTGATATTAAGAGTGCTGGGAAGCTGGTGCGGGGGGGGGGGGGGGGGGGGGTAGGGGTGGGGTGGTGTGGATAGGCGCGGAGAGAGGGGGGGAGGGGAAGCTGTTGTTATGAGCAAATACTCTAGCACATCAGAGATGAGGAGAGGGTCCCTGGCTGGGGACTTCAGTATTGAAAGGGAAGAGAGGAGATGGAGGTAGAATTGTCTTCCTCTCTAGGCTGGAGGAATTAGATTTTAGAGTTTGGGGGCTGTTCGATCTGGTACTGGGGAATTCTATACTCATAGCTAATGATTTCTTAGTGTTTTGTTTCTGAGCTAATACAGTCTTTTCCTTGCTTGGAGGTGGGTAGCAGACTAAAAAACACACTATTGAACCCTGGAGGGTGTGGAAATAAGGGAAGAAATGTATGGTATGGTATAACCTGGTATGGTCGAGCTCCATCTGGCTACTCAACCTTATGTGAGACCATGCTTAAGTCACATCCTTCTCTTTCTAGGTCTCAGTTTCTTGAGGTGTTAAAATCAATTCCTCTTACCTCTCTCAATCCAGTGATCCCAGATTCTGGATCAGCACAAGGGAGGGGCTACCTAAAGAACTGTGGAGTGGTCTCAAGAAGTGGTTCATTGGGGACTGAGGAAAAGCTGTCTCAGGCTACCTATACCCCTCCTTGTTCGCTGGCTAGCTGTTTCTTGAAATTACAAGCAACTCAACAAATATTTCTTAAACACCTGCCACGTGCAAGGCACTGTGGTAGCTACTGAGGGCATGAAGCCAAAAGAAACCAACCTTGACCACAGACAGCTTACATTCTTTTGGGGGTAATGAGGAGGGGAATACATTTTTATATTGTGTGTATATTATCTTCAGATAAGAAGAATGTTAAAAGATCATAGATCAGGGAAAAGAGAAAGAGAGAGAGAGAGAGATGAAAATTTAGAAAATGTAGCCCAGTAGGACCTTCTTGAGTTTGTGAAGGGTAATAGAATAAAATAAATCTGAAAAGGTAGATGGGAGCCAAACTGCAGTCTTTAAATGCTAACTAAGCTAAGGAGTTTGTATCATACATAGTCAATAGGAAGAAACTGAAAGGTTATTTTGGATTGTTTTTTTTTCTTTTCAGTTCACACAAGTATGTTTTTTTTTAAGGAAGGAATATATGAAGAGTTGAAGTTTTATATAGAGTTCGGCACATTTCTTGCTTCAGCATTTTGCTATTAGATCTGAAGTTTATATAAATTTATAGGAAGTTTGTGTGTGTGTGTGTGTGTGTGTGTGTGTGTGCTTTAATCATGGACCATGTCTCTATTGCCACCCCTATGAAGATAAGAGGCAAAAGAGATGTTTCCTTCAGATAAGAAGAATGTTAAAAGATCATAGATCAGGGAAAAGAATATGGAAATGAGCATAAATAAGTGTAAATTTGAAAGTGAAAATGGAGGTTGAATAGGAGGATAGAAGCAAAGTAGGAAAGGGGAAAAGCTTAGGAAACTGGATAGGCAGATATATAATTAGGTGAGTGAATAGTGGAAAGAGTGAAGGAGACAAAGAAAGTAGAATAGGTTCATAGTAGTGGGAGTGGGGAGTAGAAGAGGGAATTTAGGGGCTAGTGTATATGAACAGTTGATTAGTGACATAACAGGATGCTATAAGCTCTGGAACACTACAAGAAAATACATTGGAATCAAAAGGGGGCAACTAGGTGATACAGTGGATAGAGCACTGGAAAACCTGAGTGCAAATCTGACCTCAGACACTTACTAGCTATGTGTCCTTGGGCAAGTCACTTCTGTTTGCCTCAGCTATCTCATCTATAAATGGGAGGTAGTAGTAGCATCCACTTCACAGAGTTGTTGTGAGAATCAAATGAAATAATTATAAAGCCTTTAGCACAGTGTCTGGTACATAAGCACTATATGATTGTTAGCTATTATTATTATAGAATAGATAGATAAAGATATTTTAAAACCATTCAAAGAAATTGTGCCATCACTGCTGAATTACTAGTTATTCTGAGGGATGGCATAGTTAAATATTTTCTGTTCTACAGTTCAAGGCATGATAGTAAAAAATAAGTAACTCCTTACATAATGAGATTAGGCAATTCGTTATGTTTTCTGGAGAAGAATAAAAACCCACAAGCTTCAAATGGCATACTAGTGTGACAGCATTACCTTTAACATTCTAAAGGCACATTTCAGGTAGTTACAACAATGATTCTGATAAGACCCACTACTTATGGGCCTACACACACACACACACACACACACACACGCACAAACACAGGCTTTTATAGACTCACATCCACACATGTGGTACATGCATGCACACAGTTGTTTAATGGTTTTTTTATTTTGCTTTTTTTTTTTGGAGGGCAACTGGGCTTAAGTGAGTTGTCCAAGGTCACACAGCTAGTTTTTGTGTTAAGTGTCTGAGGCCAGATCTGAACCCAGGTCCTCCTGACTCCAGGGCCAGTGCTCTATTCACTACGCCACCTAGCCACCCCGTTTAATGTTTTTTTTTTTTAAACAATTAGTTACTTTATTTAAAAAAAAATTATAGCACCCTTTCAGCAACATCATCACCCCAGTGCTGATAACTCAGTCCAAACAGAAATGGCAATTTCATCTTAAAAAGATAGGTCCCCTCTGCTCTAATTCACATATGGTCAAAACATAGTTGGGCTGGGTTTGTTAAGGTTTGAATTATCATATAAATGGACAGTGACTCATCTAATCCCTTTGATCTCCTTAGAGAAGCTTATTTGATTTGATTCAAAGTTCTTAAGACTATGTAAAAGAATGCCATCTCACCCAAAGAAATGACAACAGGAAGAGATTCAGAAAAACCTGGGAGGATTTGTACAAATTGATGGAGAATAAAGTGAGAAGAATTGGTAAAACAGTTTATGCACTGATCACAACATTGCAAATAAAAACAATTGAAAAAGACTTTAAAAACTCCAATCAATGCAATAACTAAATATGATGGTAGAAGATTGATGGTGAATCATGCTTCTCACATCCAGGCTGAGAGACAATGGAGTAAAGGTACAGGGTAAGATGTTTATTTTCAGACAAAGACAGAGTATGGATTCATTTTGTTTAACTGTACTTATCTATAATACCTGACCTAGTTCAAATCCAGCCTCAGACACTTGACACATTTACTAGTTATGTGACCTTGGGCAAGTTACTTAATCCCAATTGCCTTGCCTACCCCTCTAAAAAAAATACATAGAAATTAGAATTGGACAGGTGGAAGCTAATGACTCCATGAGACATCAAGAAACTATAAAATAAAGTCAAAAGAATGGGGAAAAAAATAGAAGAAAATGTGAAATATCTCAATGTGAAAACAACTGACCTGGAAAGTAGATTGAGAAGAGATAATTTTAGAATTATTGCACTACCTAAAAGTCATGATCAAAAAAAGAACCTAGATATCCATGAATTATCAAGGAGAAGTGTCCTGATATCCTAGAACCAGAAAGTAAAATAGAAATTGGAAAAAAAATCCACAGAACACCCCTTGAAAGTGATCCCAAAATAAAAATTCCCAGAAATACTATAGCTAAATTCCAGAGTTCCCAAATCAAATAAAAAACACCCTAAGGATCCAGAAAGAAATCATTTAAATGCCATGGAACAACAGTCAGGATCATACAAGATTTAGCAGTTTCCACATTAAAAGAGCAGAGGGCTTAGAATATGATATCCCAGAAGGCAAAGGATCTGGAATTACAAACAAGAACAGTCTACCCTGGGGCAGCTAGGTGGTGCAGTGAATAGAGCACCAGCCCTGGAGTCAGGAGGACCTGAGTTCAAATCTGGGCTCAGACACTTAACACAGAACTAGCCATGTGACCTTGGGCAAGTCACTTAACCTCAATTGTCCTACCTTCCTCCCTCCAAACAGAAAAAAAAAAGAACAGTCTACCCAGCAAAACTGAATGTAATCCTTCAAGGGAAAAAAATGACTTTTAAATGAAATATAGGACTCTCAAGCATTCTTTTTTTTTTGAGGGGCAATTGGGGTTAAGTGACTTGCCCAAGGTCACACAGCTAGTTTTTGTGTTAAGTGTCTGAGGCCGGATTTGAACTCAGGTCCTCCTGACTGCAGGGCTGGTGCTCTATTCACTGCACCACCTAGCTGCCCACTTTCAAGCATTCTTGATGAAAAGACCAGAGCTGAATAGAAAATATGACTTTCATATATAAGACTAAAGAGAAGCATAAAAAGGTAAACAGGAAAGAGAGATCATAAGGGACTCAATAAGGTTTAACTGTTTACCTTTCCATGTAGAAAGATGATATATGTAACTTCTTAAAACTTTATCATTATTAGGACAGTTAGAAAAATTCTACATAAAAAGAAGGTGCAAGAGTGAATTGATTACATTGGGATAATGTAAGAAAATGGATAGGCAAGAAAGAAGGATCCCCTAGAAGAAGAGGAAAGGGAGAGGAAAAGTGGAGGAAATTATCTCACATAAAAGAGACATTCAAGAAAGAGCTTTTATGATGTAAGGGGGAAATGAGAGGGAGGGGACAGGCAACACTTAAACCTTACTTACGTCTAAATTGGTTCAAAGAGGGATATCTATATATACATACTAAGCTGGTAATAGAAATCTATCTTCCCCAATAGGGAAATAGGAGAGGAAGGGAATGGGGAGTGGCAACAAAATGGAGGGAAGATAAAAGAAGGCAGTAGTCAGAAATAAAACAAACTTTGAAGGAAGAATGAGAAAAAGAGAAGGATAAACAGAAGAAAATAGGATGAAGGGAAATGCATAGTTAGTAATTATAACTGTGAATACGAATGAAATGAACTCACCTATAGAACAGAAGCAGATAGCAGAATGGATTAGAAATCAGAATCCAATAATATGTTATTCACAAGAAATACGCCTGAAAGAAATACACACTGCATTAAAATAAGGAACAATGGGATTAGAATGGACATTCAAACATTCTCCACTTTACTTCTGTTTCCATGCCTGGTTTCAACTCTAAGGACAAGATGCCCCTTCCAGAATAAGTTCATCACTTCTAAACTCACCATCATGCCTTCAAACCTAACCCTTGCTTGACCCCACTTCCCTCGGCCTCCTTTCCCCTCTGTTTGGAGGGCTGGAGGGCAGAGTCCTTAACTCCTCCCAATGCCTTCCTTTATAGATGGCAGAACTTGAATTCCCAGATCACCCCATTTTGCATCTGCTACCTTGCCTGGCTTCAGCTCCACAGAACAAGATGCCTCCATACCAGGTACCCTCTAGTGTCCCATTTCATATTTCTCCCTTCTTCCCCCACCCTCCACTCACCTGACTCTTTTTGTGTGTTGTCCTCTCCTTTAGAATGTAAGCTCATCGAGGGCAGGGACTGTCTTTCTTTTTTTAACAGTATCCCCAAAATTTAGTACAGTGCCTGGTACTTCATTGGCACTTAATAAATGTTAATTAGATGGATTGGAAGCATAGGATATCGAATGTTGTTAGAATGAAAGAAGTATTAGAACAAAAAATATTGAAGATTCATATCCTACTTCCTGGATGACCTTGGAAAGAAAGAAATAAACATTTATTAAATACCTACTATGAGCTAAGTGATTTTTATATGTTGTTTGTCTCATTTGACTCTCACAATAATCCTGGGATATAGGTACTATTATTTATCTCCATTTTACAGTTAAGGAAATAGAAGTTAAGTAACTTGCCCAGGGTCATATAGCTAATATGTGTTTGAGGCTAGATTTGAACTCAAGTCTTCCTTGGCTCCAGGTCAAGTGCCTCTAACCACTGAAAGATCTAGATGCCTCCCAAGCAAATGATTTAACCTTTATGACTTAAAAAGTAAATGATCTAATCTTATCCTTTCAATCTTAAAATCCATGATTCTATAATGCTAAGGTCAGAAGTGGGAAATATTTTTAAAAGGCTCCCAAAGTGGGCAATATTGTTTCCTGGGAGCACTGCAATGATCCAAGAGGGACAGTAGTAGCCTCAGGTGCAACTGGGGGGGGGGGGCATCGAATAGACTAAGAAAAGAAGAAAAGAAAATTTTGAAAAATCATTCATACATGTCTCATCTGTTGTGTAACAGAGTAAAAGTTGTAGTGACAACATTGTTTTTCAAATAAACATACAAAATGCAAGTTATTATCGATCAGTGGTCAAGTCTGCCAACAGGCCTTAACAAGCAAGTGGTGGCAGGAAAGCATGTCATGCATTGTTCAGCATGCATAGGCAGGAATATGTATATGTAATGACTTGTTTACAATACCATACTATACAATTACATGATGCAATTTTGCATCATCAAAATTTCAATGCAGGAAAAATCAAATTTACAATAAATTATTAAATTTAAGATGTGGTTTTTTTAAATATCTTATATTCTTTTGAAATGACCCAAATTTCAAAAAAAAACTGTTAAAGGGTTAAAGAAAGTAGATTTCCAGGGGGTACTGAGTAATTTTTTTTAAAGGGGGTGGTAGACCAAAAAAGTCTGGTAACCTCTGCATTAGAACCTAGAATACTTTTTCTGGAAGGAATGGTATAGAAAGTCAGAGAGGGAAAAGATCATAGAAATCATTTTGTCTGGGTCTCTCATTCTATAATTGGGGAAGTTGAAGCCCAGAGACAGGAAGTAGCTTGTGCAAGATGACATAGGAAGTTGGTGGCAGAATTTTATTTGGCCCACTGAATTCTTTGGGGCTGGATAGTTTTGGGGTTTCAACAGGACTCTATTTGAATTTACTTTCTGGGGATATATAATGTTCATAATGAACAACATATGTTCATTATTATATAGTTCTGCACAGGGAGAAAGTCTGGGGCGTAATGTATGCAGGCTTGGACTAGTGATTCTATGTGGCATCTATGTCTATACTTTGTAGTTTTAAAAAATTAATGTACTTTTTGTATCAATTGATATATTTTTGTTTGCTTTGTATTGTTTTTCTTTTTAAATCATATTTTCATTACTGGTTTAAATTCAAGTTGATCCTAGGAATTTGGGTACACTTTTTGAAAAGATTTCTTTTTTTTCTTGAGATCTTTTGCCAAGATTTTGTTTTACTGAGATTTTTTCTCTCTTGAAATCTTTGGTGTAGCAATCTTTTGGGGGGTTATATTTTCCCAGTTGCTTATTTTGGGACTCTTCTTCCTTCAATTATGAATATATCCTTCTGAGGAGCAGCTAGGTGGTACAATGGAAAGAGTGCTGGGCCTGGAGTCAGGAAGACTCATCTTCCCTCATTTTCCTTCATTCAAATCTAGCCTCAGACACTCACCAGCTGTGTGACCCTGAGCAAGCCATTTAACCTTGTTTGCCTCTGTTGCTCATCTGTAAAATGAGCCAGAGAAGGAAATGGCAAACTACTTTAGTATCTTTGCCCCAATGGTTTTTTTTTCCTTCACCAAACTTGTGATTTCATCTATGTAGGAAATTTGTTGTTGTCCAACTATGGCTCACTCTTCGTGACCCCAGGTCGAGAACTGAGCTGCTATCATTGATATTGGAAAGACTGGTGGACAGAGTTGAAGATTCTTCAGCAGTGTCAAGATCTTGCCAGCACTGGTGCCATGAATATTGGGGCTCTCCTTGCTGGTCCTCTGGGAATCTGCCTGGTCTGATTGCACTCTGCACCCTGGTGCTGACTACCCACTGCCAACTCCACTCTATCCACTTAGAAGTCCACTAGGAAACTCACTCCCCAATGCACCATGAAATCCTCTCCCCAGCCCACAGGAAGTCCATTCCGCCAGCTTACTATGAAGGTCATGTCTTGATAGTAAAAATGCCATGTGCTCTTGAACCACATGTAAAGATAGGGACTACCATTCAGAAAAATATTAAAAATGACATTTGGACATCTGTTTAAAAAAATTGCAAGTTACTGTTTAGTAGAACCAACTACCAATCCATCTCCAATCAATTCTACAACTAAACTTTCACCTGCTGTCTTAACCATCACAGAGAGCCATCACCCCAGTTATCACATGAGGTACACCAAATCTCACTCTTTCTACAAAACATTTTTTAATGCAGCTTGTTTCACTGGAGGAGTTTCTCTTGCTCTTGGTATGTGAGTTGTAATGTTCTTTCTCTGCAAATTCTGCAAGTCCAAAAAATGAAAGTACTACACTCTATAAGACACAGTATTATAACATGGACTAGTAGATTATTTGTGTAGCTAATTGAAACCAAAGTATTATTTTTTTTGAGATATCTCACATGGAAGACAATGTTTCAGAATCTTCAAATCTCCAGAGGATGAATATAGGATATTTTGGATAAACAAAGATAATGAAGAAAAAGCAGCTCCATCCCTTTTACTCAACAAGAATACTTACAATATTAATCCTCGTGGCTACATGGCTGCTGCTGTGGGATTTTACTCCTTTAACCATGACATGCCAAATGTAGGGAAGTTGTTTGTTTGTTTGTTTTTGCAATCAGTGGACTCACTGTCCTGTACAGAAAATTTTGTAACTGTGCTAGCAATTGAAATTTAGTCATTTTAAGGTCTGAAAGCTGCCTTATTCCCATTCTCTCTAAGGATATAAATTTATAGATTGATATATACATTGTGAGAACAATGTTCCAAATGATCAGTTGGTGGATTTTTGATGATTAGTTAAAAAACAGAGTTAATTAGTGGGAATATTCTTATTGTACATCCTTAGAGTGGAATTAAGTGTTTGACAAACCTGCATTTATTTTTTCTGTATATCAATCATTTCTTTTTTAAAAATTTTGCATTTATTATATTTTTTTGTTACATTTTGAGTTCCAAGTTGCCTCCCTCCCTCTCTCCCAGTCCCTCATTAGAGAAGGTCAACATTTTATATGGATATGTATGTGGAACTATACAATTCATACTGCCATATATCAGTTCTTTCTCTAGAGGTGGATGGCATTTCTTTCATAAGTCCTTCTTAGTTGATCTTGTTATTCATTTTACTCAGAATAGCTTAGTTATTCACAGGTACTATTCAAACAATATTGCTGTATATATACAATGTATATATACAATGTTCTCTTGGTTCTACTTGTTTCACTCTGCATTATTTCATGCAACTCTATTTTTTTCCCCTAAATATCAACATGCTCATCATTTCTTACGGCACAGTACTATTCTATCACAAGCATATACCACCATTTATTCAACCATTCTCCAACTGATGGACATCCCCTCCATTTCCAGTTCTTTGCCCCCACAAAGAGAGCTGCTATAAATATTTTAGAATGTATCCATTCCTGATCACCTTGGGAAACAGACCTTATGGTGGTATTGCTGAGACAAAGGCTTTACTTAGCTTTATAACTCTTTGGGCATAATTCCAGATTACTCTCAAACATTTTTTTTCTAAATTAGAAATAAGATGCCAATCAGGAAGGTACATTCTAGATTCAATACAAATTATAGATATGTAGCAAGCTATTGTCCATCCTTTAAAAGCACCTTATCATTGGGAAAACAAAGAACAACTGGATTTTAAGACAAGACTGATAAGGTGAACTATAACTTTGAATCTTTGTGTGATTTGTCATTTCTTATTATGCAAGGCAATGTGGGCTTAACTCCTTCCGAACAGCAGCCATATGCACTCAAATTGGGTAGAAACTCAGTGACAAACTATTATGGCACTTTGTAAGAAATGATTATTAATAATCAATATCTTGGGGAGATTCAAAGTCTCTCCCCTCTTCTAAATCCCTCATTTTAAAAAGTTCCCTTTTCTTGAAGGACAGTACTGATAATAAGATTACATTGGCTCTCCAGATCTTGGTTAGACTCAGTACAACCTGGCAAAGAATTTAATATAGGGTGTGGAAGCCCTGTGTTCTATTCAAGTTTTTAGGTGGAAAGATCCTTTTGAATTGATAGTCAAAAGCTATGGGTGGTCTAGTATAAAGATACTTTCCCTTTGAGATACAAGTGAATTGGATTTAAGTGAGGGAGGACTGTGCAGTTGCCAGCCTCACTTTCTCTTCTGGAGCATCTGGGTCCAGAGGCAAGATATAGATCAGGATAACTGGAGATGGCCCAGGATGCAGTGGGAGACCTTGGCCTTTTAAAGCTAAGGTTTTTAACAGTTCTCTGTTTGACTGAGGCAACTACCCATTCAGTGATTAAGTCTAAGTGAGAAATAAGGCAGAGAATAGCTTCTTTATTGTAGTAAAAAAAAAATCAATCTGGGAGGGGAGGACACTCAGAATTTCTGGTCAAAACATAAACAATTGCTACTTACATTCACTCTGAGTCAATCAGGGTCCAAACAATGACCAAATGGGTCTTGGCCTGGAACCTACTATTGGACAATCATGAGAGCCAGAGTGATTTGGGTTTAAGGCATGGTCGTTAAGAAAGAAATCTAGCATATAAACCTCAAGATATCTTTGGGCAGAGCACCAGTAGGTAAGGGTATGATGTCCTATGTGAACAGAGAAGGGAAAGAAAGAATGAGAGAGAGTGAGGGAGAAAGGAAGGAGGGAAGGAAGGAAAGTGAACTGTGTTGCCCACTCACAGAAGTGGTTATTGTCCTTCGTCCTAGAAGAGGACCATGACATCAGGGAGGTAATGCCACAACATGCAACTGACTTGGATTTAAATGAGGGAGGGCTGAGCTGGGTCCAGTGGCAAGATATAGATCAGAAGGGCACCTCCCAGACATCATGGTCCTTTTCAAGAACAAGGGACAAGGGGGGACTAGGTGGCGCAGTGAATAGAGCACCAGCCTTGGAGTCAGGGGGACCTGAGTTCAAATCTGGCCTCAAACACCTAACACAAAAACTAGCCTTGTGACCTTGGGCAAGTCACTTAACCCCAATCACCCTCAATAAAAAAAAAAAAAAGAACAAAGGACAAGTAACAACAAGCCTTAATCACTAATTGGGCATTACCTCTGTCGAACTGAGACCTGTTAAAGACCTTAGTTTAAAAAGGCCAAGGTCTTCCATTGCAAACAAGGCCATATCCAGTTGTTCTGATTTGTATCTGGCCATTGGACCAAGATGGATCCAGGAGGAGACAGTGAGGCTGGTGACTTTGCAAAGCCCTCCCTCACTTAAATCCAAGTCACTTGCTTGTCATAGCATCGCATCCCTGATTTCATTGTCCCTCTTTGAGAAGGAAGGACAAATGACAACTTTCTCTACCCAAGAGATACTTATTTTAACACAGCCCACCTCTAATCACATTAACCAATTAGATTTAATTGATGTTTGATGGACCACCTACTGTATTGAGGGGTATATAAACTGTAAGTCCACCACCATGATTGCCTTTGGTCCAAGAGAAAGAGACAAATGACTATTCTTTTATTAAAAATCTGCTGGCCTTGGTTAAAAAAAATTATGAAATTACCCAGAAACTATGTCTCTTGAACGTTTTTAAACATCACAATTTGAAAGTCTCATCCTTTTTTTTTGCCTTTTGGAGGGCAATTGGGGTTAAGTAACTTGCCCAAGGTTACACAGCTAGTTTTTTGTGTGGGTGTTAAGTGTCTGAGGCCGGAACCGAACTCGGGTCCTCCTGACTCCGAGGCTGGCACTTTACTCACTGCACCACCTAGCAGCCCCCTGAAAGTCTCATCTTCTTAATTCTGAAGTTAATGAATGTTATAAAAATGTTAAAGCATTCAGAGGCTAAATTTTTTGATATGTTCGTGTTTATTTGCTAAAAAAAAAAAACTTCTAAGATACAGGATAATTTCAGGAAATATATATGCCATGTTTTGCTTTACATTTATTTTCTTAAAATTCTTTTCATGCAGTTGTTGTACCTTCCAGTTAAAGTTTCATGTATATTTTAATCTGCTTTATAAGACAAGGAGGAAACAAATACTAAAGTTTGAGACTCATTCACAAGTTCATTCCTTATTAAAAGAGACAGACGTACTATTCTTACAGAAGAGATGAAGAAGTGTGGATTAGAGAATAATACAATCAGATGGATTCCATATTGGTTGTATGGTCAGGCTCTAATTGCTATGGTTCAAAGTCAGATCACTAAGATGTCTTCCCCCATCTCTCTTTCCTCATCTCTTGGGAAAAAATGATCCTTCTCCTTGCAAAGGCAAACCCCTCCACATGCATCCTTCATCTCATCTCTTCATATCTCCTGTAGTAAATTGCCACAATTACCATCCCTCTATCTCTTAACATCAATTTCTCACTACCTAGTAGCTCCTTCCTGGCTACCTACAAACATCACTATAAAAATAATTCACTTCGGCATGTTATCCATGTTATCGTCCTTTATCTCTGCTTCCCTTTTCAGCTAAACTCCTGGAGAAAGTCATCTACAACAAATGCCTGTTTCCTCTCCTATTACTCTCTTCTAAACTTTCTGCAATCTGACTTCCAACCTCATCACTCAATTAAAATTGCCTTCTCTCAAGGTACCAGTGGTCATTTAATCGTCAAACTAATGGCCTTTTCTCCTTCCTCATCTTGCTTTGCAGCATTCCTTGCAAAATGTTCTCCTCTCAGATCCTCTCTTCTCTCAAGGTTTTTGTGACACTGATCTCTCCTGGCTCTCCTCCTATCTGACTAACCCCTCCTCAGTACCCTTTGCTAGTTTTCCATCCATGTCATGCCCACTAATCATGGTTGACCCTCGAAGCTCTGTCTTGAGGTTACTTCTCTGTTTGCTCTATACTATCTCACTTCATGATCTCATCAGATCTCTTGGGTTCAGTTACCATAGAAAGATGGATGGATGGATGGACAGATAAATAGATAGACGGACAGACAGACAGACAGACGGACGGACAGGTAGGTAGATAGATAGATAGATAGATAGATAGATAGATAGATAGATAGATAGATAGATAGATAGATAGATAGGTAGGTAGGTAGGTGATAGATAGATATGTGTGGTATGTCTATACATGTGTATGTGTATATATACATATATGTATTTGTGCATGTATGTATATGTGTATATCTATAGGCATAGATATAGGTATAGGTAAAGATATAAAAATAGACAAAAGAGAGATATAGATATCGATATCTAATACTAACTCCCTCCTGACTTTTGGACATCTCAAAGTGTGCTCTTACAGGCATCTCAAACTCTACCTATCCAAAAAATTCATTATCTTTCCCCTAAAAGTCTTCCCCTCTTCTGAACTGCCCTCTTTCTTCTGAGGGCACTTCCAACCTCTCAATCACCTAGGTTTACACCTTTGATGTTGTCCTTGAGCCCTCACTTGCACTCACTCCACGTATCCAGTTTGTGGCTAAAACTTGTTTCTACCTTGACTACATCTCATCTCTCTTTATCTCATGTACGTATGTCCCTTTCCCTGTACTCATGCAGCTGCCAACCTGGACTATTGTAATATTCTGATTGCCCTCTCTGTCCTAACTCTCCCCCCATGTCAGTCCTTCCTCCACTTGGCTGCCAAAGTGATTTTCCTAAAGCTCAATGTCATCTCCTTAGTCAATAAACTACAATAGCTCCCTATTATCTCCAGGATCATATAAAATCTTTTGTTTGGCACTTAAATTTCTTCATAACCTGACCCCTTCCTACCTTGCTAGTCTTCTTACCTTTTCTTCCTCCACACATAATCTAGCTACATTGGTCTACTTCCTGTTTCTTTAACACAACACTCCATCTTCCATCTCCAAATCTTTGCACCAGTTTTCTCCATGCCTAAAATTCATTTCCTCCTCACTTCTGCATCTTGCTTCCCAGCTTCCTTCAAGACTCAGCTTAACCACCCTCTGCATGAGCCTTTCTTGGTGCACCTCCCCCACTCAGTTGCTATTACCTTCCATCTACTCTGAATCGATCTTTTATGTACCTAGTTATTCACATTTTCCTCACTATGATGTAAGCTGTTTGAGAGAGGAGACTATAATTTGGGAGTTTTCTGTTTTGCTTTTGCTTTTTTGTGTATTGCAGTTAGCACAGTGCCTAGAATACTATAGATACTATATACTAGAATGCTATAAATGCTATAAATTAATTGATTGACCAGACTATAAGATGACTTCAGTGACATTGACCAAGACCACCTAGAAACAGAAAAGGTGAAATGAAAATTTAAATTCTAGAGGCCAGGGGCCATGTGTGTTTTAAACTTTGTTTTTTTCCCAGTGGTGAACAGGACTCTGCACACAATATGTGTTAGCAGATGTTTGTTGAAGGTGAAATTGATATATTCTTATTCCATCATCACCTGCCTCTTGTCCAATGCCCCTTGTCCCTTGTCTTAGTATACTTCCAAACCCCCTTTGGATTTTTTTTAACCTCCTCAGTCCCCCAGTCTATATCCCAAAGAAGAGATATACTCTACTCTATCCTCAAGGGGAGTTATTGCTTTTCTAACTAAAAAATGAAAGAACATTATGGTATGCAAAAGACAGCTATTTTCTATCCTACCACTAAGTGGAACTCCATCTACATTCTGTCTTACCACAAGGGAGAGGTCCACTCTGTCTTTCCACCAATGTGATCTATCTATATAGACCATAATGGGGTCTTATAACAGTTCATCCATCCACAAAGGGGAAGTGTGGGATTCCAGTGGAAAAATACGTGGTACAGTACTCAGGAGACTTAGATCTAAATCCCAACTTTGACAAGCACTAGCCATGTGATCCTGTGGAAATCATTCAGCTTGTCCGAATCTCCCTTCCTTCTCCCTCCGAGGTTTACTGAGAAAAAAGCCTTTGTAAACCTTAAAGGCTCTAGAAATGTGTTTTTGTATTTGTAGGACCTTCTCCAGGGCTACTCCTCCAACTCCCACTTACATCGACATGGCAAGTCCCCACAAGGCAATCTGCAGTAACTAATCTCTCCAAGATTCTAAGAGTAATCCTGAGGGTCCCTAAAGGTTCTAGTACTGTGGACTATCAGCCCCCACAAGAGTACTTTCCATTGTGAGAAATACCTAACCCACTGGATGACGAAGTCAGGATGCAAAAATATATACAGGATGAAACACTGAGCTGAAATTAATTGTATGAAATTTAATAGAGATAAATGCAAAAGCTTACACTTGAACTCAAGAAATCACATTGGCAAAAAAGATGGAAGAGATATGGTTTGACAGTAGTTCATCTGAGAAAGAATGGGGAGTTTTTAGTGAATTGAAATCTCAATATGAATATATGTCAGCTGAGAAAATTAATGCAGTCTTCAACTACATTGAGAAAGGCATAATATCTATCTATGCTTATGTGATAATCTCATTGTCTTCTCTAGCTCTGCCACATCTGAAGTATATTGTTCCGTTTTGATTGTCACAGTTTAGAAAGGACATTGTCAAGCTGGATCGCATCCAGAGAAGGACACCAAAGGATAGTAAAAAGCTTCACAATGATATATGATAATCTCTAAAACGTCTCTGGTTTTTTTCTGGGGGGGACAAGGGAGGGAAGTAGTGATGGTAGCTCTCTGTGATTTATAAGACTCATTTGAATCAAATTTCCTCTGTTCTATACCTATTCTACTTTCTATCTTTTCTGAAAATTTCTCTGCCATATGTTTGCTTTCTTTATTTGGTTCAGTGACCAAGGTCTAGTCTTTTCTGACCTGTGATATTAGAGATGGAAAGGCAATCAGATGTATCTCAGTGAGAATCTACTTCCTCCCCATAAAATCTATGATCATAATAAACTGCCTCAGTAAGTGACCCTTATATGGAGATGAAAGAACCCCAGTCATTTGATCCATAAAGAAGAATGATGAAGATCTTGGCAAAACTAGATTTCAAAGTCCAAGGATAGTTTCTCCAAAGGACCATCCTCCCTCTTTCTGCCATGACTTGAAGATAATCACATTCAAATTCCAGTACCTCCTTGGTTGTTTTTTTTTTTGCTTTTTTTTTTGGGGGGGGAGGGAGAGGGGGAGGCAGGGCAATTGGGATTAAGTGACCTGTCCATGGTCACACAGCTAGTAAGTGTTAAGTGTCTGAGGCCAAATTTGAACTCAGGTCCTCCTGACTCCAGGACTGGTACTCTACTCACTGTGTCACCTAGCCACCCCCTTGGTTGTGTTTTTTTTAATTATTTTTATTTCATTAGATAATTCCCAAGTACATGTAAAAAAATTTTCAACAATCATGGTATTCAATTCTGAGTTGCAAATTCTTTCTCTCCTTCTTATCCCTCTCTCATACTTGCGAAGGCAAGCAATTTGAATTTTTTGCACTTGTGAGGTCATATAAAACCTATTTCCATATTATCCATGTTGCAAAAGAAAACACAAACCAAATAAAACAATAAAAATAAAGATAATGGGGGCGACTAGGTGGCGCAGTGAGTAAAAGCACCGGCCCCGGAGTCAGGAGGACCCGAGTTCGGTTCTGGCCTCAGACACTTAACATCCACACACACACACAAAAACTAGCCATGTAACCTTGGGCAAGTTACTTAACCCCAATTGCCCTCCAAAAGGCAAAAAAATAAATAAATAAATATAGTGAAAAGAAGTATGCTTCAGTCTGCATTCAAAATTCATCAGTTCTTTCTCTGAAGGTGGACAGCCTCTTTCATCATGAGTCCTTTGGAACTGGTTTGTATCATTGTCTCCATCAGAGTAACTAAGTGTCATTTCTTATAGCACAATAGCATTCCAACACAATTAGATACCACAGCTTGTTCAGTCATTCCCCAATGGATGGGCATCCCATCAGTTTCCAATTCTTCGCCACTACAAAAAGAGGTCCTATAAATATTTTTTTGTACAAAGAGGTCCTTTTCTCTTTTATTTGATCTCTTATATAGAATTCATAGTGGTATTGTTGAATCAAAGGGTATGCACTTTGGGCATAGTTCTAAATTGTTCTCTAAAATGGTTGGACTAGTTCACTACTCCACCAACAATGCATTAGTGTTCTAATTTTTCTACATCCCCTCCAACACTTATCATTTTCCTTTTCTATCATGTTAGCCAATATGACAGATGTGAGGTGGTATCTCACAGTTGTCTTAATTTGCATTTCTCTAATCAGTAGTGATTTAGAGCATTTTTTTCATGTGGCTATTGATAGCTTTAATTTCTTCATTTGAAAACTGCCTGTTCATATCACTTGATCACTTATGTATTAGGAAATAACTTATTTTTATAAATTTGGCTCAGTTCCCTATGTAATTGAGAAATGAGGCCTTTATCAGAGAAAATTACTGGAAAAAAATTTTTTCCAGTTTCTTGTTTTTCTTCTAATTTTGACTGCATTTGTATGCTTGTGCAAAGCTTTATAATTTCATGCAACCAGGGGTGGCTAAGTAGTGCAGTGAGTAAGCATGCCAGCCCCGGAGTCAGGAGGACCCTGGATCGGTTCTGCCCTCAGATACTTAACACAGACACACACACACACACACACACACACACACACACACACACACACAAACTGGCCGTGTAACCTTGGGCAAGTTTCTTAACCCCAATTACTTTAAAATATATATATAATTTCATGCAATCAAAATTACATATTTTACTTCCTGTAATACACTCTTTCTCTTGTTTGGTAATAAACTTTTAACTTATCCATAGATCTGACAGGTACATTTTTCCATCCTCCTTTAATTTATTTATGATATCAACCTTTATGTCTAAATTATTTGTCCATTTTGACCATATCTTGGTGTATGGTATGAAATGTTCATCTATGCCTAGCTTCTACCCTGATGCTTTCCAGTTTTCACAACATTTTTTTCAGATGGTAAGTTCTTATCCCAAAAGCTTGAATTTGGGGGTTTATCAAACAATATGGTCTTTTTATGGTTTATGGTCTTTTCCTACTGTGTATTATATACCTAATCTATTCCACTAATCCACCACTCTATTTTTTAACCAGCACCAGATTGTTTTGATGATTACTGCTTTGTAATATCGTTTGAAATCTGGAACTCCAAGGCCACCTTCATATTTTTTTTCATTGATTCCCTTAATATTCTTGACCTTTTATTTTCCCAGATGAATTTTTTTTTTAAGCAATCGGGGTTAAGTAACTTGCTCAAGGTTACATGACCAGGTGTTTCTGGGTGGGTGCTAAGTGTCTGAGCCCTCCAAATGAATCTTATTACTATTTCTTCCAGTTCTATAAAATAATTCTTGGTATATTGATTGGTATGGCACTGAATAAGTAAATAATTTAAATGAAATTGTCATTTTTATTATATTGGCTCAGCCTACACATGAGCAATTAATATTTCTCAAATTATTAACATCTATCTTTATTTCTGTGAAAATTATTTTGTGTGCTCAAATAATCCCTGGGTTTGTCTTGGCAGGTAGCCTACCAAGTATTTTATATCATATGCAGTTATTTTTAATGGAATTTCTCTATCTCTTCTTGCTGGATTTTGTTGGTAATGTGTAGAAATGCTAGGGGTAGCAAGGTGGCATAGTGGACAGAGTATTGTGCCTGATGTCTGGAAGACTCATTTTCCTGAGGTCAAATCTAGCCTCAGACATTTACTAGTGGTGTGACCCTGGGCAAGTTACTTAATCTCATTTGCCTCAGTTCTTCATCTGTAAAGTAAGCTGGAGAAGGAAATGACAAACTACTTCAGTATCTTTGCCAAGAAAACCCCAAATTTGGTCAAAAAGAGTCAGACATCCCGGAAAATAACTGAACTAAATAAAAAATAATGATTTATGTGGATTTATTTTGTAGCCTGTAGCTTTGACGAAGTTGCTAATTGTTTTAACCATTTTTTTTTCAGTTGATTTTATAGTATATCATCATATCATCTGCAAAGGGTGATAGTTTTGTCCCCTACTTAACTATTCTTATTCCTTTAATTTCTTTTTCTTTTCTTATTGCTATAGTTAGCATTTCTAGCACATAATTGAATAATATTGGTGATAATGGACATCCTTGCTTCATTCCTGTTCTTATTGGGAAGGCTTCGATTTTATCCCCATTACAGATAATATTTGTTCTTTGTTTAAATAGATATGACTTGACTTATCATTTAAAAAAAGGATCACTTATCCCTATGTTTTCTAATGATTTTAATAGAAATGGGTGTTGTACTTTGTTTAAAGGCTTTTTTTTGCATCTACTGATATAATTACACAACATTTGTTGTTTTTGTTATTGATGTGGTCAATTCCATTGATAATTTTCCTAACATTGAACCAGCCCTGCATTCTTAGTATAAAGCCCATCTGGTCATAATGTATGATCTCTGTAACATATTGCTTTAATCTTCTTGCTAGTAGTTTATTTAAAATTTTTGCATTGGTATTCATTAAGTTAATTGGTCTATAGAGTTCTTTCTCTATTTTTGCTCTCCCTGATTTAGGTATCAAAACTGTGTTTAGGCCATAAAAAAAATTATTTGGTAGGACTCCTTTTTTACTTATTTTTTTTAAATAGCTGGTATAGTATTGGGATTTTGTGTTTCTTAATTGTTTGGTAGAATTCATTTGTGAATCCCTCTTGTCCTGGGGATTTTTTCCCTAGGGAGCTCAATGATGGCTTGTACAATTTCTTTTTCTAAAATTGGGTTATTTGAGTATTTTATTTTCCCTTCTGTTAATCTGGGTAGTTTGTATTTTTGTAAATATTCATCCACTTTATTTAGATTGTCAATTTAATTGGCATATAATTGGACAAAATAGTTCTTAATGATTGCTTTAACTTCATCTTCACTGGTGATACATTCTCCCCTTTAATTTTTAATATTAGCATTGTAATCTGGTTTTCTTCTTTTTTTCCAAAATCAAATAAACCAATGGTTTGTCTATTTTATGGGGCATTCATAAAATCAGTTTTTAGTTTTATTTGTTCAATTTTTTTTAATTCTCAATTTTACTAATCCTTTGATTTTTAGGATTTCCATTTTGGTGTTTAATTGGGGGTTTTTAATTGTTTTTTTTTTAATTGCATACCCAATTCATTGATATGCCCTGTCTTTTACTTATGTACACATTTAAAGATGTACATTTTCTTTTTTTTTTTAAAGCAATCGGGGTTAAATAACTTGCTCAAGGTTACATGGCCAGTTATTTCTGGGTGGGTGCTAAGTGTCTGAGCCCGGGATTCGATCCCCAGGTCATCCTGACACTGGAGCTGGTGCTCTTACTCACTGTGCTACCTGGCCACCCCGGTACATTTTCTTAATTACTGCTTTGGCTACATCCCATAAATTTTTTTTTGTTTCATTGTTGTCATTCTCTTTAATGAATTTATTTATTATTTTTATGATTTTTATTTTACCCCATTCATTCTTTAGGATTAGATTATTTAGTTTCCAATTAATTTTTAATTATGACCCTCTACCAAATGTAATTTTTATTGCATTATGGTCTGAAAAGTGCATTTAGTATTTCTGCTTTTCTACATTTGATTGTGGGGTTTTTATGCCCCAATATATGGTAACTTTTTGTGAAGGCACAATGTACAGTTGACAAAAAGGTATACTCTTTTCTATTCCTATTCATTTTTTCCAGAGGTCTATCATATGTAACTTTTCTAATATTTTATTTATCTTCTTGACTTATAGTTTTATTACCTATTTCCTCCTGTAATGCTATGCTATTTGATGCATATGTTTAGTATTGATATTACTTCATTGTCTATGGTTCCTTTTAGCAAAATGTGGTTTCCCTGCTTCCTGTTTATCCCTCTAATTTAGGTCTATTTTTGCTTGGCTTTGTTTGAAATCATGATTGTTACCCCCTACTTTTTTTACTTCAACTAAAGCATTATAGATTTTGCTCCAGAATCTTATTTTAATTCTGTGTGTGTCTATCTTTCAAGTGTATTTCTTGTAAACGACATATTGTTGGATTCTGTTTTGTTTTGTTTTGCCTTTTGGAGGGCAATTGGGGTTAAGTAATTTGCCCAAGGTTACATAGCTAGTATTTTTGCGTGGGTGTTAAGTGTCTGAGGCCGGAACCGAACTCGGGTCCTCCTGCACCATCTAGCCACCCTGGATTCTGGTTTCTAATCCATTTTGCTATGTACTTCCATTTTATGGGTAAGTTCATCCCATTCACATTCATAGTGATGATTACTAACTGTGCATTTTCCTCTATCTTATTTTCTTCTGTTTATCCTTCTATTTCTCTTTCGTCCTGCCCCACCTCTAAAGTCTGTTTTGCTTCTAGCTACTGCTTTCTTTTACACACACCGCTTCCTCTATCCCATGCTTTTCCTGCTTTCCTATTAGATAAGATACATTTCTATTACCATTTGAGCATGTGGATATATTTTTCCCCTTTGAACCAATTTAAATATGTGAGGTTCACGTATTGCCTCCTCACACCTCCCCCCCCACACCATTTTCCCCTCCACTATAAAAACTCTTCCTTGCACACCTCTCTTACGTAAGATAATTTCCCCCATTTTTCCTCTCCCTTCCCTCTTCTCTCCCTCTTTCTCACCTATCCATTTTTTTACATCATCCCAACACAACTGATTTACTTCCATACCCTCTTTCTATGTAGAATCTTTCTAACTGCCCTAAAAATGATAAAGTTCTTAGAAGATATGTGTATCATCTTCCCACATAGAAAGGTAAGCAGTTTAACCTTATTGAGTCCCTTCTGGTTTTTCTTTCCTATGTACCTTTTTATGCTTCTTTTGGGTCTTATACTTGAAAGTCAAATTTTCTTTTCATTTCTGGTCTTTTCATTAGGAATGCTTCAAAGTTCTCTATTTCATTAAATATCTATTTTTTTCTTGAAGATTTATATTCAATTTTGCTGGGCAGGTTACTCTTGGTTGTAATTCCAGATCTTTGGCATTCCAGAATATGGTATTCCAAGTCCTCTATTCCTTTAACAACATGATTCCTCCCCCGTGTCACAAATTTTTTTTCCAACCTCCTATGTGGTCTTGAGCTGGAAGAATGTCTCACTTTGATCTTTTGTTGGCTTTGACGCTCCAAAATTCAGTTCAAGGTTTATTTTAATGTTGTGTGGAGGAGAATGCTGGGAGAACTCCACTTCCTCTACTCCACCATCTTGACTTCCCCTTTGGTTGTATTCTTCCCTAATTATATGTTGCCTCATGTCTTGTTTAAGGTCTTTGGGTGAGTTAAAATGCACTAGACTAAAGGCAGACTCTGAATCAAGGAATCATTATTTTTAATCAGAAGGGACCTAACTGGTCATCTAATACAACCCATACTTGAACAAGAATCCCTCCTACAACAATCCTGACATGTGGCTATCAACCCTCTGCTTGAAGACTTCCTTTTTTTTAATAATAGTATATATATATATATATATATATACACATATATATGTGTGTGTATATATATACATATACACACACACATATTTATTTGAATATTTTATTTTAAAACTTTCAATTCCAGATTCATTCCCTTCCCCCCCGCCACCCACCCCCACTGGGAAGACAAGCAGTTCAGTATAGGTTGTATATGTGTGGCTAATGCAAAACAATAACGTAGTAGATATATTGTAAAAGACTGACTATATTTCCCCCCTCCTATCCCACCTCCCACTTGTTCTATTCTCTACTTTGATCCTGTCCCTTTTCAAAAGTGGGTGCTTCCAACTTCCCTCCCCCCTGTAAGGGTTATGGGATTTAAAGATCTCCCATGCCCCATGGACGTGC
>NW_027187460.1:248859-283692 GCF_028583685.1 Petaurus breviceps papuanus | reverse complement strand
GAATAAAAGTGTAGAATGGTGAGAATGAATTCAAAATGTTAAGGGGTTTACTATACTGAATACTAGCACTGGGAAGGAACTTAGAACACAGAACTGAAATAGGAGAGCTGGAGGTCACCTTAAATATGGGATTTTAAAGTTTGAGGGGACCTTAGAGTAGAGAACAAGGGGTGTCAAAGCTGTAAGAGACATTAGAAATAGTCTAGTTCAACCCCTAGAATGGTTTTTGTTCCAAAAGTGTGTTTAGAAGACAATTTTTTGGAACCAGAAGCATATTTTCCTGTAGAAACAAGGCTATAAATAGGCATTAAGTTCCCATAATAGCTAATGTGCGTGAAGCATGCCTCTCCTGATAGAAAGGGAGATGCAGAAAGATATCTTAAGCTCAGTAGCAAGGAGGCAGAAGCAGAGTGACTGTAATTAGCTAATACAATTTCTGCTTCAATGACAGAGCCTGGCAACAGTTTGCTATACAAAAAGCAGCTAAACCTATCATGATCAAAGGTGAGAAATATATCCTGAATAAATTCTCAGTGCTCTCAGATGTCCCTCCCAGCTCTGGGAATCTAGAGTTCCATAAAATATCAATTAAAAATGGCTTAGCCCAGAAGTGGGGAACCTGAGGCCTCGAGGCCACATGTGGCCCACCTCTGGCTTAGCCAGACCTTCCCTCCAAGTGTTTATTTTCTAATGGAAGTTTGCCAGAGACTGAAAAACCTTCAAGAAACAAAGAAATTACTTTCTCAGATTGGAATTATAAGTAGAATTTCCCTTTAATAGGGTGGGAGAAGGAAGGTTTTAGGATCTGTAGGCTTTCACAGCTCTGATTAAGCCATAGAGGTCTTGGGTGAGGAATTGATGAGACTGACTCTTTCCTTGGCTGACCCATCTGGGAACTGGTCTTCAAGTACAGAGGTCATATTTGAGGATGGATCCCCAATTAGAAGTCAGCTCCCTGAGAGTAGAAATCATTTCCTTCTTTGCATTTGCATCCACTACTGTAAGCCTAACAAAATGCCTAGAACCTTCACACAAGACTCAGCCGTCAATGACTATAGAAATCTATTGTTTGATAAACCCAAAGACCCCAGTTTTTGGGATAAGAACTCACTATTTGACAAAAACTGCTGGGAAAACTGGAATATAGTATGGCAGAAACTGGGCATAGACCATTATCTAACACCATATACCAAAATCAAGTCTAAATGGGTGCATGAACTAGGTATAAAGGTTGATACTATAAGCAATCTGGGAAAGGAAGGAATAGTTTACCTGTCAGATTTATGGAGAGGGGAAGATTTCATGACCAAATAAGAATTAGAGAGCATTATAAAATGCAAAATGGATAATTTTGATTACATTAAATTGTAAAGCTTCTGTACAAACAAAGCCATTGTAACCAAGATTAAGAGGAAAGTAGGAAATTGGGAAAGAATTTTTATAACCTATGTCACTGATAAAGGACTCATTTCTAAAATATACAGAGAATTGAGTCAAATCTATAGAATACAAGTCATTCCCCAATTGATAAATGGTCAAAGGATATGAACAGGCAGTTTTCAGAGGAAGAAATTAAAGATATTTATAAGCATATGAAAAGATGCTCTAAATCACTATTGATTAGAGAAATGCAAATCAAAACAACTCGAGGTACCACATCTCACCAGTCAGATTGGCTAAGATGACAAAACAGGAAAATGACAAATGCTGGAGAGAATATGGGCAAATTGGAACACTAATGCATTGCTGGTGGAGTTGTGAACTGATCCAGCCTTTCTGGAGAGCAATCTGGAATTATGCCCAAAGGGCTATAAACAATTTCATACCCTTTGACCCAGCAATACCACTTCTAGGGTTATATCCCAAAGAGATCATAGAAGTGGGAGGAAGACCCATATGTACAAAAATATTTATAGCAGCTCTTTTTGTGGTAGCAAAGAATTGGAAATTAAGGGGGTGCCCATCAATTGGGGAATGACTGAACAAGTTGTGGTATATGCATGTAATGGAATACTATTGTGCTATAAGAAACAAGGAGCAGATGAACTTCATATTTACCTGGAGAGGCTTATACGAACTGATGCTGAGTGAAAAGAGTAGAGCCAGGAGAAATTTGTACACAATTACAGACACAACGTTTGTGTGACAACCAACTTTGATAGACTGGACTCTTCTCAGCAATGCAGGGATATAAGTCAATCCCAAAAGACTCATGATGGAGAGAGATTTCTACATCCAGAGAAAGAACTAGAAAGAACTGAGTTTGAATCCAGATTGAAGCAAACTACCTGATCTTTTCCTTCTTCTTGTTTGCTTTTGTTTCCTCTTTTCCATTTTTCACTCCATCTGATACAATCCATCTTTATAACCTTACTAATGTCTAATGTGAAAGTATTTGCAGATCCTATACTTAATTGTATGCTGTCATGGGTGGGGAGAGGGGAGGGAGGGAGAGAAAATGTGGAACTCAAGGAATTGTGAATTGAATCTTGTAAACTAAAAGTAAACAAACAAATTAACAAAGACCAAAATTTTTTTTTTTAAATGCCTAGAACCTTGTAGGTATTTAATTGTTAACTGACTGAGCAACATTGACTAGCTGGAAAGTAGTCAGATGAGGAAAGCTAAATTGGGACTAGCACCCTCCATAAGATTAAGCAGTGTAATGGGAAAACCAAAAAAAAAAGCTAATCTTGGACTATATTAGGGGAAGTCTAGCTTGCAGGAAAAAGGAGGTAATAGTCCCACTGTACTCTGCTCTCGCCAGACTTTATCTAGAGGACTGGTCTAGATTCTAGAGACCATTCTAGACTGTTCTAGAGTGCAATTCCAGATGCCAAGATTTTAAAAGGATATTGAGAAGCTGGAGAGTAACCAATAGAGAACAAATAGGAAAATGAAGGGCTTTGAGTCCATATCACTTCAGGATCAGACAAAAGGATTGGGGATGTTTATAGAGCCTGGAGAAGAAAAGACTTGCCATTGGGCATTTGAAGAACTGAGGGCTGCTAGATGGCTTAGTGGATAGACGGCAGAGCCTGGAGTCAGGAATCTTCCTGAGTTCAAATCTGGCCTCAGACACTTGCTAGCTGTGTGACCCTGGGCAAGTCACTTAACTGTATTTGCCTCAATTTTCTCATCTGTAAAATGAGTTGGAGAAGGAAATGGCAAACCACTCTAGTATCTTGCAAAAAAAATGGGGTCATGGAGAGTCAGACATGACTAAAACGACCGAATAACAACAAAGCACAAGTCAGACCATGTCACTCAGGCTCAGCAAACTCTCATGGCTCCCAATTGCCTGAAAATTGCTTGGTATTTAAGGCCCTTCAGAACTGGGTGCAACCTACCTTTCCCAGCCTTATTATGCATTCCTTCTCTTTGCACACTTGATACTCCTAACACATGGCATTCCATCTCCCATCCTGCCCCATGGGGTACTCTCCCTCCTCACCTCAACTTCTCAAAATCCCCAGTTTTCTTCCAAACCCAGCTCAAACACCTCCTTCCGCATGAAGCTTTTCCTAATTCCCCCAGGTGCTAATGCCCGACCTGCTAAATTGTTGCTGTTTACTTGTTTCAGTCATGTCCAGCTCTTCATGACCCCATTTGGGAAAGAGACCGGAGTGGTTTTGCCATGTCCTTCTCCAACTCATTTTACAGATGAGGAAACTGAGGCAAACAAGGTGAAGTGACTTGCCCAGAGTCACACAGATAGTAAGTGTCTGAGGCTGGATTTGAGCTCAGGAGGATGAATCTTCCTGACTCCATACCTGATACTCTATCTGCTGGGCCATCTAGCTGCCCCATTCTCCTTCCTTAACCCCTAATAAGTCTCAAACCTATCCTATGAGGTCAGCAGGGTACTAAAACTCAGAGAGGTTATACCACTTAGCCAAGAGCACAGCACACAGGAAGATAAGTCTTCCTAACTTCAGATCCAGCACTCCATCCACTGGTCACCTTGATGTCCAACCCCCTAAATTACCTTGCATTTATTTTGTATATATTTCTGTATCCATTTACAATTGTGATTTTCTCTAACAGAAAGGAACATCTTGAGGAAAAGCACTATTTTGATCATTTTTCTCTGAAGCTTCACTACATAAAACCCAGTGCCTGACACATAGTAGGTATTTAATAAATGCTTGTTGGTTGATTGATTATGACCTAGAAAAGCAGTCCAGTACTGGAATGGGCTGCCTTGAGGGGAAGGGAGAGTACTATTCCTGGAGGGTCTTCAGTGGAGCCTGGATGACTCCTTATTAGGGATGATCTAGAGAAGATAATGGCCTGCTCAGATGTGGGTGGGACTATGTGCCCTCTGAGGTCCCCAACAACTCTGAGGTTTGGAAAAGCTGAGATTCAGGGCTAGATTCTGCCCAAAGTCACCCTCTCCCTCACCCTCCCCACCTCCTACACACTCCACTTCCAAAGTTCCCAGAGATGAAGCTCTGAACCCTGGCTGCCCTCTAGTAGAACTCACCGTAGGATGAAGTTAGCACCGTCTTGACACAGGTGGATTGCCCTTCTGTGCAGTTCTTAGTATGACAGAAGTTGGTGTCATTGACTCCAGCACACAAAAAACACTGCAGGCAGTGACCTGCAGAGAAGCACACATGAATCAGGGCAGCAACTTTGCCAGGAAGAGGCCGGCATCCCAGAGGCACCCCAGGAGGATGCTGAGCAAGTCAAGCCCCAAGTCCCCAAGCCCCCAAGCAAGCAAGGCAGAGTCTGAATGAGAGCTGCCTCCTGCCCCACAACTTGGCTCCCTAAGATTTGGAAGAATGGATTCCCCAACCCACCCAGCCCACCTCCACCAGCCCCTTCACCCAGCTCACAGAAGCACCACCTGCCAAAAAGCAAAACACCATTCACCACATGAACAACCACAGAACTGGCCAGGCATGCCAACTGAGCCCACAAAAGCACAGCAAACATCAAGAGTTCTATTTGCCATCCTCCCTGGTGCCCTTTCAACTCCACCCTGATCTACTATGTTCCTCTCTCTATAAATTGCACCTCAAACTTCCCTGAAGTTTCCAGGACCCCCAGCCCAACTTGACTCTAGCCTCAAATCCTTCCTCTTCCTTGGATTCCTTTACATCACTAGGGGAAAGAGAGACAACATCCTAGCAATCTGTCTGTCTCCTTCCAAGGCTTGGGATCTCCCATCTAGAATCCCAGGATCTCACCTGACGCCACAAACAACAGAGTTCCCAGCAAGACAGAGATGAGAATGTTCATGGTTCTCTGCTGTCTCCACCTGGATATACAATAGGGAAAACTGAGGTTTGAGACCTTGACCAGATTCCCCTACCAGTTCCAATAGCCCCAGAGCCCAACCTAGGACCCTTCACTTTTGTAGGGTCACTTCCACGCTCCCTTCCCTACACAAAAGCTACCTGAATCCTGATCATAAAGCTTGCCCTCCCAAAACATCTCTGCAACCATGGAGCTCCCTTTTGTTGGTACCCTGAGACCCAGGCTGCCCAGTCCCACCTACCCATTTATTCCCTCTACCTCAACTCCTTAAAGTCACCCTCTCTTGTTTCTTCACCTTCTCTACATGGTGGTGGGGGCAGGTGGATAGAGAACTAAACACAATAAAGAAGGAATCAGATGAAGAAAGGGGGAGCAGAGAAGTAATAATAGCTAACTTTTCTCTAAGACTTAAAGGTTTACAAATTCCTTTTTTCACAAACCCCCCATGTAAGGATTATTATTCCCATTTTACAGATGGGAATACTGTGAATAAGCCCAGAGAGCATTCAAACCCATCCACAACCTGACCAGCACTGTCAATCTTGTTTCCTACTTATCTTTCACCATGCCATGTTGAATCAGTTGCCAAGACTTGATAGAGTACTTAGAAGTGGAAGAAACTTAAGAATTTATATCTATATATTTCATAAATTAAAAATAAAATAATTTTTTTTAAAAAGAATTTACTCACAGCGAGTAAGAGCACCGGCTCCAGTGTCAGAATGACCTGGGGGTCAAATCTGGGCTCAGATACTTACTACCACACCCAGAAATTACTGGTCATGTAACCTTGAACAAGTTACTTAATCCCAATTGCTCAATTAAAAAAAAAAGAATTTACTTCAACTCCTTCACTTCACAAATAGGGAAATTGAGATATAGAGAAGTTAAGAGACAGGCCTAAGTAGTTTAGAAGTAATAAACAGATGAGTGGAGATTCAAATCCAGTTCCTCTGGCTAGAATTCCAGCGCTATTTCCATTATTCCAAGTAATTTTGCCTCCATAATAATTCATGGCTCAGTATTATTTTCTCCACTCCCAGGAACACTAACCTAGTCCAAGTTCTCATCACATCTCACCTTGACTATTATAACTGGTCTGTCAGCCTCTACTCTAGCCCCTCCCATTATCCCCACTGCCAGAGTTATCTTCCTAAATCCCAATTCTGCTCAAATCCTTCCCCCTGTTCAAAAAACCTTCAATGTCTCCCCATGGCCACATGAGAAAGTGGAACCTCCCCAGCCCAGTGAGAACCTTCTCTCACAATGGATAGAAATTACATGTGGGTACAAATCTGTATCATGGTCCTAGATCAGGCATATCCCCCACCCAACCTTCACAAAACTCACGTGGAGAGCAGGATCATGTCTGGCTCTTCACCTTTGTGTCCTCTTCAGCCAGTTAAATGCTTATTTATCCCACTGGCCTCTGAGCCTGCCCTCTCTGACTCCACCCTAGGAAAGTACTGACTTCTTCAAATATAAGCTACTACGCCCGAAGCCAAACCTTCCTAAAAGTGAGTTTCCAGAATTCTCCTACTTCTCAGTACTCCCACACCCAGAAGACGGCAATTCAAGGGTAATAACCCCTGCTTCTGGGAAATGTTAAGCTTTACAAGATGGTTAAACACCCAGAGCAGGTAGATAGTCTGAGGCTTATTCTCCCTTTTGCTAAATTAGGCTCAGAGCCATAGGATGATCTGCCCTTAATCACATAGCCAGCATTGAACCCTGGTCTCCTGATTCCATTTCCTGAGCTCTTTCTTTTGCTGTTGTTGTTTTCATTCATTTTTATTTTATTTTCTCCGAGGTTCTTTTCACTTCACTAGCGTCCCTGTTTTAAAGCTATGATTTAACCACTATTTTCCTTCATGCTCTCCATATTCTGGAGGAACTGGCTTGCTTGCTGACCCCCATATCACAGAGGCAGCTAAATGGTAAATAAGATAAGAACCCTGAAACTGGAGTCAAGAAAACATGAGATCAAATCTGTTCAGACACACTTACCAGCCGTGTGACCCTGGGGAAGTCACTTAACCTCTGTCTGACTCAGTTTCCTCAATTGTAGGATGGGAATAATAATAGCAACTATCTCATAGGGTCACAGGGCCAGCTAGGTGGTTCAGTGAATAAAGCACTGGTGTCAGGAGGACCTGAGTTCCAATCTGTCCTCAGACATTTACTAGCTGTGTGACCCTGGTCAAGTCACTTAACCCTGTTTGCCATTCTTTCTTCATCTGTAAAATGAGGCGGAGAAGGAAATGGCAAACCCCTCCAGTATCTTTGCCAAGAAGACCCCAAATGGGGTCACAGAGGGTCAGACTCAAGAGGATACAGATCAAATGAGATAATATTTTAAGTACTTGGGACAGTGCCTGGCACACAGGAGGTGGGCTATGAATGCTTATTCTTTCCCTTCTCCCCATCTCCTTACCTCTTCACAGCTCTTCCTTGTGCCTGTCCCAAACCTTTGCTTTCTTCAAGGCTCATTTCAGATGTCACATCTGACTCAAAGCCTTTTCTGATCTCTCATCATCATTGATGCTTCGTCCCTTGAGAAAGATACAAAATGATGTATTTGCCTTTGTTTTCCTTGTTGTATTTCCCCAGGAGGATGTTAAGTTTCTCAAGCCCAGGAACCATTTCATTTTTGTCTCTATATGCTTAATGCCATAACTAACTTCAATGGCAGTGGGGGCAAGCACCTAGGGTCAGTAGAATTGAAGGCACTTTCAAACCAGCTTTGAAAAATGCATTCAGGGGGTGGTTAGGTGGCTCAGTGAATAGAGCATTGGCCCTGGAGTCAGGAGGACCTGAGTTCAAATTCGGCCTCAGACACAACATAAAAAACTAGCCATGTGACCTTGGGCAAGTCACTTAACCCCAATTGCCCTACCTTCCCCCTCCAAAAAAAAAAAAGAAAAATGCATTTGATAGAAGGGAAAGGATTGGGGAAAGACCTCAGACCTTAGGTTACAAGGTCTTATGAGGGAAAAGACTTTGGGACACCTTGAGACTGCCCTTGGGGAAGCCAGTGACTAGAGAGAGGAAGGAATAGAGGAGGTCAGAACCAGTAGGAATTCACCGAGGGTTGGGGGAGAATGGAGAAAGAAAACAAGCCTTCCTTGGCCTCCTCTATTAATTAGTGCAACCCCATGTTCCACAGTAGGCTCACCTCCTCTCAGAGTTAACTTAGAAAGTGGGCAGGCTAAGGTATCTGTCTTCAAGCCACGTAGACTACCCACATTCCATAGGTTCTTGCAGTTTTGAGTTTGCCCCTGAACAGACTTCCAAGAAGAATCCAAAGGAGGCAGCTGAGGAAGGAGACGTACCCATGCTGGAAAGACGGCTCAGAAAGAGGCCCCAGGCAGGTTTTCATCCTGAACTATCCAAGCAAGGAGACCAGTGATGGCTAGTAGCTATCGCCTGAGCCACTGTTGAAAATCATGGCGTCCAAGTGATGAAGGAGAATGAAGCTGAGGAAAGCACAGACCACAGACCTGACCAAGTCACAAACCAGCAGGAAGGTGGACCAGGGCAGACTTTGGGCCTAGTGAGGAATAACGACTTTGTCAGAAACACATTTCTTCTTCCATCTCTCCCCCCATCCTTCCTGAGGGAAAATAATTTTCTCATTTTCATTTAGTCCTTCACTTCTTATCGCCCCCTTTGATTCGTTATAAAAGGAAGAGAAGGGAGAAAACCACTCCCTCTCATGACTGAAGCAAGCAATCAGCTTTGTGTAGCTTTGGAGCTGGTTATTATCTGATTATTTGCTTTGGATATTTATGCTGTTTAAACTGTTAAAATAAAAACCTGATGGCTATCACCATGACCTTAGTGGTCTGGGTTTTTCTTCTTTGTTTTTAAATTGAATATACACAGCAAGAATGAGAGAAAGGAAGCCAGAACCCCTCTAAGGGTATTTATCTTGCTGAAGGAGAACTGGTAGGCCCTGAATCAAAGTGAAAATGTGTTTGTTATTTTCATAATGTTGCAAAGTACATTTGAGTCCTGACCCTCCTTTAGACACAGAAAGACTCATATGAACTCAGTCAAAAAGCTCAGTACCATGGGGAAAGCAGCCCCTGCCCAACCTGACAGAGTGACCCTCTGGGGTAATTGTATATGCATGAGCCTTGACAAGATATTGATTTGGCCTAAGGAGGGAATAACATACACACTCAATTGGGTATCTTACCCCACAAGAAAATAAGGGGGTAGGGGATAAGAAGGGGGAGGATAGAAGGGAGGGCAGATTGGGGGAGAAGATAGTTAGAAGCAAACACTTTTGAAAAGAGATAGAGTCAAAGGAGAAAATAGAGTAAGTGAGGGGAGGGATAGGATGTAGGGAAATATTTAGTCTATCACAATATAACTACTATGGAAATGATTTGGGTAACTACACATGTACAATCTACTGTGTTTCCCCGATAATAAGACACTGTCTTATTATTTTTTTGGACAGAAAAACACCAGAGGGCTTATTTTCAGGGGAGGGCTTATTTTAATGAACATTGACAGCAATTTTAATAAACAGGTAAATGTGAACAAAAAAATGTACCTTTATTCAATAATGAATTCAATAAAGAACAGGATGACGCGCTCACTGCTGCAGCTCTGATTGGATGCAGCTCGGAGCGTGGCATGTGTTTCACCCGGGGTGGGGGGGGGACGGTGCATACAGAGGGCACCGTAATGTAGCATGTAGCGCAGGGGATCACCTTCACTACAGTAGCAATCTCAATAGGGCTTATTTTGGGGGGAGGGCTTATTTTAGAGGAATCTTACACAGTAATGGGAGGGCTTATTTTCGGGACAGGTCTTATTATCGGGGAAACACGGTATATTGAATTGCTTATCTTCCCAATGCGGGGTGAGTGAGGAGGGAAGAAGGGAAAAAAATCTGGAAGTCAAAGTTTTAAAAACAAATGTTTAAAAATTTGTTTTTTCACATGCAACTGGGAAATAAGATATACAGGTACTGGGGTAAGAAACCCATCTTGCCCTACTAGAAAGTTAGGGGGCATGAAAGGGGAGAATATAAGAACAGATTGGGGGAAGGGGTATTCAGTAGGCTTGCTATTTTGGGGTGGGGGTAGGGGAAAGACAGGGAGAGAAAAATTGTAACTCAAAATTTTGTGGGAAACTAAAAATAAATAAATTTAAAATTAAAAAAAAGACATTGATTGGCCAGTTGTTACACTTTGGAGAAATAGGATTCCTGATCTTGTGCGAGTGTTCTCCTGTGGTCAGCCTAGTTATTCTTGCTAACTAGATGCTAAGCCCAATTGTCTACAAGAGCTAAATGTGCCCCCTAAATTTCAGTATCATAGGATGAAGCCCTAGTTTCCATACCCCAGTACTGTTCTACATATAAAAGATCCTTAATATGTGATTGCTGAATTAAATTAGTAGTATTTCAAACACTTCTTAGGAAGAGAGCTATCCCCCCCCCAATACTATCCTGCTCCAGGGTGCCCTGAATCCATTCCCTAGGAAGAGAATTCATTCCAGCAATGAAGATCACAATCCATCTGTAACCTAGAAAATTAAATCTGCTAAGTGCCAGGGTTGCAAAGGCAAATGTGAAACAGTCCCCAACTTCAGAAGCTTTCATTCTTTCTATTTAAGTCTCAGATAAGTTTTAGGCATCAAATCATTTGCTCCTGGTCACATAACTATTAACCATCAGAGACACGATTTGAATGTGGGTCTTCCTAACCACAAGTCCAGAACTCTACCATCTACACCACACTGCCA
Organism: Petaurus breviceps papuanus; assembly: GCF_028583685.1. Classification (NCBI taxonomy): domain Eukaryota; kingdom Metazoa; phylum Chordata; class Mammalia; order Diprotodontia; family Petauridae; genus Petaurus; species Petaurus breviceps. The sequence goes on along the minus strand of NW_027187460.1, from coordinate 272,664 downwards.
GCAGATACCAACTCTATGTGAGCCATCCTCCAGCTCTCACAGTCTATCTACAGCTGGTAAGTGGACCCTTCTGGAATCCTACTTGACTGATTTCCATTTCCGTTTCCTTCTTGATCTCCAAAGAGATCAGGAATTGGGCACTCCCCTGTGGACAACAGGTGACTGTGATTCATTGTCTTGGTAGTGATGATTGTTTGAGACCATTAGAGCCCCTGGACTAATCAATCAGAAGAAGCATGCTGGTTGGCATAACAGACATGCTTTGTTCTCTGAGTGATCCCAAGCTCTCCTGCTGGATTTAGCTGACTAGGAACATTCGTCTATATGACTAATGAAGACCAGGATCCTTGGACCAGACATTTCCTTGAAGTCTCATTGTTTTATGGCCCTCCCTTCTTAGAGGCACTATCTTGACATCTCCTATTTTATAACACCTTATGTTTTATCGTTGATGGAAAATTAGACATCCTGGGGCCACTATATTATTTATGTAAACTATAATTTTGTCTAACAAAGGAACTGATATCCTGAGTCAGGACAGAGGGGATGGGGTGGGGAGAGAGACTTGGGGATTACTCTATGGGTATAAAATTTCTTCAAATAGCCTTTCTGGGAATTCAGAATTAGTCTGGCTTTGCCCACATGTATGATTCTCTGGCTTAAAGAGAATGAATAGCATATATGGCACATGTACAATCTGGTTCTATTTGTTCTTTTGATGAAACCTCTGGTAAAGGGTGAACCCCATTGTGTTTATTCTCTTTTGATCAAACCTCTGGTTAAGGCTGGGGGGACCCTGATTCTGTATGTTTCTTTAAACAAAACCTCTGGTTGACAGTACAATCCCACCATTTTCTGAAACTATTTGTAGACTATTCAGTTTGAAGACTGTAGATTGTCTAATCTTTCAACCACTTAGTACAGGGTGACTCTCCAATGGTCTACTATATAACTTTTTCCCTGGACACCAAGATTTTTTTAGCAGGACTCTATCTCTTGTCTGGAGCTCCTAACTGCAAAATCAAGCTTCTCTTCTCTGAGACAATAGCTCAGTAATTGGTCTTCTTCCATTGATTTTTCAGTCCCCAGATAGACTATACCTGTCTGAGTCTTCATCCCTTCTCTTCTTCCAAGTGCAAACAGGTAAGTATGACCTTCCATGACTTGCACATGGAAGGTATTTAATAATCATTCATTGAAACACTTGGGAGCCACCATCCAGCACTCTGGGACACTCCACCCAACATCCTTAGTCCTCACTGGAAGTGCTTCACAAGGTTCTATGAATCCAGGTGTAAAGGATTGGGGAACAGTTAGTGAATGTCATTCACCAGAATGAACCTCAAAATCTAAAATAATTTTTAAAAGAAATTTAATGTAACAGACCCCTTCTTACTCCCCAAAGAACCCTCCCTTGTAACAAAGAAATCAAGTTATGCAAAACAAAACAACACATTAGCCACTGCTGAAATATGCCCCATTCTGCATCTATAGTCCACCACTCTCTGCCAAGAGAGAGGTGACAATTCCTTAATTAAGTCCAATGGTCTTTCTCAGTCTTCATTCTTCTTAATCTGTTATCAACTTCTGACAGTATTGAGCACCCCTTTCTGGATACTTCCTGAGTACCTCCTCCCTTGTTTTCTGTGACATCACTCCTTCCTTCATCTCTTTCTCTGACCAATTCATTTTTTAAAAGAAATTTTTCTTTTTTATTAATCTCCATTTGACAAACACCAATTAACATGATCATTCCCATATGAAAAGTAGAACAGAATATTATATGTGAAAGCTCAAGTTTCTATTACAGCTTGCTTTTTTTAAAGCAAATAATATCAACGTGCTTTAAAACTGTCTAGCTTGACTGTTATCTCCCTCTATTCTGTTTCTGTTGTCTCCTCTGTGTTTTTAAATGCTTCAATGGCCTTATTTTCTTTCTTTGAAATCATCACCATTCAACTTTCTCTCCTATCCAAATTTTTTTTATTTAATCCTCTCTTCTGACAAATAAATATAGTCAAGAAAAACTAATCCATACATTAGTATTTCACACTCTGCATCTCACATCCATCACCTACCAGGTGATGGGTAGCATGATTTATCATTAGCCTTTGGAGTCATAGTTGTTCGTTGCATTGATCACATATGGCTTTCAGAGATGTTTTTACAGTGCTGTTGTTACTATGTAATTAGTTCCCCAGGTTCTGTTCATTTCTCTCTACATAGTCCATACCAATCTTCAAGTTTCCTTGAAGCTTCCTTCCTGAAATTGTCCCTTTTGTCATTTCTTATAATACAATAAATAATATTCTTATGATGCAACAATAATAATATATATACCAAAATTTATTCAGTCATTCCCCAATTAATGAGCACCCCTCTCATATTCCAGCTCTTTGCTAAAACAAAAAGTGCTGCTATAAATATTTTTGTACATATGGTCACTTCCCCTTTGTGTTTGATCTCTTTCATATATAAGCCTAATAGTAGTATCACTAGTTCCAAAGGTATGTATAGTTTAGTGACTTTTTGAATGGGGTTCAAAATTGCTTCCCAGAGGGTGACTAAGTGGGGAAGTGAGCAGAGCACCAGCCCTGAGTTCAAATCTGGCCTCAGTCACTTAACACAAAAACTAGCCATGTGACCTTGGGCAAGTCACTCAACCCCAACTGCCCTCCAAAAAGCAAAAAAAATTGCTTCCCAGAAAGGTTGGAGCAATTCACTAGCTCCACCAATTTATGATCAGTGTGCCAATCCTTCCACTTCCCCTACAAGAATTGTCATTTTCCCTTTTTAAAAATTTACTTATTTGACATTAACATTATTTTTTTTAATTTTTTGAGTTTCAGATTCTCTCTTTCTCCCTCAGCCCTCTCACACCCAAATGAGAAAATAATATGATATTAATTATATGTGTAAAATCATGCAAAATTTCCATATTAGCTATGTTGCAAAAATGTTGCAAGAAAAATCAAGAAAAGTGAAGAAAATATGTTTCAAACTGCACTCAGAATTCATTAATTCTCTTTCTAGGGACAGATATCATTTTTCATCATGGGCTCTTTGGAATTTTCTTGGATAATTATATTGATTTGAATAGCTAAAACAGTTGGTCCTCCTTACAATATTACTGTCACTATGTGCAATGTTTGCCTGGTTCTACTCACTTCACTTTGTATTAGTTTATATAGTCTTCCCAATCCCTCTGTCTATATACAGTGCTTCTAACTGTCCTAATAATGATAATGTTCTTAGAAGTTACCTGTCTCATTTTCTCATATAGAAAGTCCCTTATAATTTCTCTTTCATATTTACCTTATTATGCTTCTCTTGAGTCCTATATTTGAAAGCCAACTTTTCTATTCAACTCTGGTCTTCTCAACAGGAATGCTTAAAAGTCCTCTATTTCATTAAATATCTGGGTTTTTTTTCCCCTTAAAGGGTCATGCTCAGTTTTTCTGAGTAGGTTATTTTTTTGTTGTAATCCCAGTTCTTTTGCCTTCCAGAATATCATATCCCAAGCCCTTTGCTCCTTTAACATGGTGATTGCTAAATTTTGTATGATTCTAACTGTGGCTCCATAATATTTGAATGGTTTCTTTCTGGCTGCTTGAAATATTTTCTCTTTGACATGAAAGTTCTGGAATTTGGCTATAATATCACTAGGAGTTTTAATTTTGGTATACATACATACATATATATATATATATATAAACATATTTTCCCTAATAAATTCTATCAAAATTTATAATTTCTTGAAACATTATGTTTAGGCTCTTTTTTTTGTAACATGGCTTTCAGGTAATACAATAATTTTTAAATTATCTCTCTTTGATTTATGTTCCAGGTCAGTTTTTTTTTTTTCCCAAAGAGATTTCACACTCTCTTCTATTTTTTCATTCTTTTGATTTTGTTTTTTTGTTTGTTTGTTTCTTGATGTCTCTTGGAGTCATTAACTTCTACTTACCCAATTCTAATTTATAAGAAATTATTTTCTTCAGTGAGTTTTTGTACCTCTTTTTCCATTTGGCCAATTCTGCTTCTTATTAGTTTCTCCTTTCTCCTTTGGATAGCATATTATTCAATGAGGTTCCATTTTCAGCTGAGGCAGATTTCTTACTTCTAAAGAAATTCAGTCCCTCTAACAGCTCTGAGGAATCAAAGTCAAATTTCCTCTTTCCTAGGTGGAATCAGGCCATGTCCACCAGAAAGTGCCTTGGGTTGAACTTGGCCCCCATACTGAAGTGACAGAACAGATTGTGAGCATCCATATCTCCCCATAACACCCAACAATGGTGGAGCACATGTGCATTGCTGCCTCTCTCAGCATGGGAGGAAGCAGAGAGAGAAATGGAGGTGCAGTGGAGAAAATCCCTGTTCTGTTTCCTAAGGAGTTATTTTCATCAGGTAAATTTTATACCTCTTTTACCACTTGGCCAATTCTGCTTTTTAAGGAGTTCTTTTCTTCAGTGAGGTATTGTATCTCTTTTACTATGTAGCCATTTTTAAGGCGTTATTTTCTTCAGCATTTTTTTCTCTTTTACCAGACTGTTGTCTTTTCACAGTTTTCTTACATCTCTCTCATTTCTTTTCCCAATTTTTCTTCTGCCAATATTATTTGATTTGGGGGGAAAAATAGGTTGTGTAGGAATTCTTATTGGGCTTATTTCCAATCTGTATTTTTATTTTCTTGAGGCTTCATTTATATCTGTTTATTACATCATTGTCTTCTTCTGAGTTTCCTTGTCACTACAGCAGCCTTTTAGGATCAGGTACTATTTGTTTGTTTGCTTGCTTGCTCATTTTCCCAGTCTATTTCTTCACTTTGAACTTCAAGTCAAAGTTGAGCTCTGCTCACCTGGTTGGGGGGGAGGGGGGAGAAATAAGGTACTTCCTTATTTCTTCAGGCTTTTTTCCACTGCTTTTTTCAGAGCTAGTTCTAGGGATTTGGAAGTGTTCAGTGCTTCTAAGGTGGTATGATCTGTGGAAAGGTACATTCACTATTCTCCTGGTCTATACTCTGGTCCTTATCCAGGAAGAGCCCTTCTCCCTGGCAACCACAAGCTTCTCAGGGTCCTTGCTCCCTTGTAGCCAAAAGCATTCCTCTCCACACTGGAACTGTGGCCTGGCAGCGAATATGCACAAGAAGTTACCAAGTAACACCCTGTCCCACACCCAGTGATAGTGCAGATGCCCCCTATGATCTCTTTCTGACCCTTTGCCCAACCTCCTTTCCATCTCTGAGCAGAACTCCCAAAGTGCCATCACATGTGTTCTGGGCCATCCCCCACCCCAGTGTCCCAGACCTCTCCATCTGACCTCCTAAATTGCCTTGGGCTAGAAAAATGTCTTCCCGCAACCTTTTGTACCTCTGCTGCTCCAGAATTTGATTTGGGGAGTTATTTTAAAGTAGTTTGGGGGCAAATGTTGTGAGAGTTAAGCTAAAGTGCTTCCCCTACTCTACCATCTTGCCTGTGCCCCTCAGAAATCCATTTCCCCTTTTTTATTTTTATTTTTTTGTAGGGGGAAGGCAAGGCAATTGGGGTTAAGTGACTTGCTCAAGGTCACACAGCTAATAAGTGTGTCAATTGTTGGATTGAAGTTGGATTGAAGTGTTGGATTGAAATTGTTGGATTGTGTCAAGGTTGGATTTGAACTCAGGTTCTCCTGACTCTAGGGCCAGTTCTCTCTTCGTTGTGCCACTTAGCTGCCCCTATTTCCCTTTTTTAAAAAACAAACAGATGGATATGAGATGGAACCACAGAGTTATTTTAATTTGCATTTCTCTTATTATAATTTGGAGCAATGACCACTACTTCTCAGTCCCCTTTGCTAAATCAGTAGAATCACCTGCCCATTGATCATGGGGGACACCCAAAGCTTCATTTTGGACCTTCTCTTCCCTCTCTACACTTTCTTTCAGTGATCTCACAAGCTCCCAAGGGTTTATCACCTCTTTGTAGGTGACTCCCAAATTATTCTCCTAAACTCCAGTCCTGTATCAAAAACTGCCTATAGGATCTAACTGAATGTTCCGTTAGTTTCTCAAACATGTCCAAAACAAAATTCATTGTTTTTCACTATGAAGAAGACCTCACATGTACAGAAGGGCTGCCCTTGTATAGGTCAAAGGAAAGAAGATTAGATATCTCTAGCCTCATTTTCCCACACTCTTCTCCAAGAGAGAATTTCATTCCTGCCAGGACAGAAGGCAAGAAGTTGGGGCCAGAGGTCAATCTGATGTCATCAGAAAGAGCAGGTACCAGGCTAGAATTATATTAATCTGCTATCTTAAATATTGTTAGTCCAGGGTTGAGGTGTCTCAACCTAGTCTAGAAGTTAGAACAGGTTCGATCTAACTTCTGATTGCTGTGTCATTATTGGGGGGGAGGGGAAGAGAAACAGGACCCCATCTTTACATCCAAGGGTTTAACTGTCTTCTCACTAAATATCAATTCCATAATGAATGCAAATATAGAAATTATCAAAGAAAAGTCATGTATTCAAACTGGTAACAAAACAGAAATCCAAAAAAGTTTATATATACCAGAAAATGCAAAGTGAAGGAGTTCTCCCACTGGGAGTAGGATAGCTCAACCAAGAAAGAAGGTTCTAGATCTCACCCAAGGGGAAGTTCCCCAAAGTCTCTAGAGTAGCAAGTTAGGGATAGAGACCACCAGCTTCACTCATGTCTTCCCAGAGTCTTTTCCTTCAACATCCTAAATGAGGGGTGGCCTCTTCCATCTTCTCTCTTGAAACTGGAAGCCAGGAACATCCAAAGCAACTGGCAATTTGAAGAGTCCTCCGAAAGACTTGAAGTTTGAAAAATCTCAAAGAGGACTCATAAAGGCTAGAATTTTCCTACGTCTCACCGATTCTGCCCTGCCTTTCACAATGAGCAGGGCATTCATATCTGTCAATAAGGAGAATCCCACACCAATCGCTTTGGGTCAAAAGTTATATTCCTCCTCTGGGCTGAAATTCTTTGCAGTCACTTACAAAGATCAGCTGGGGCAAGTTCAGAACATGTAAATATACACTATGAACATAATATCAGTGCTTTAAAACAATAAGGATGATTTTCCTGGTAATGCACATTAACTGCACATGCAATAGACATGGCATCATCACCTACAAAGATACTGCAAGGACAACTTGCCAAACTATATACAGGACAGTAACATGCACATTTTGAAAGTATATGCATGTCCATAACACATAACAATAAAGCATGGCTAAAGAACAAAGCAAAGCTAGGTAGCCACAACAATATCAATAAGCCCACATATGAAATACAATTTAATAATAAACAGCAGTATACACAAAACAAATTAACAGATATTTCTGAATCTGGAAATTGAGGGATGCCCATCAATTGGGGAATGACTGAAAAAGTTGTAGCATATGATTGTGATGGAATACTATTGTACTATAAGAAATGATGAGCAGGATGCTCTCAGAAAAACCTGGAAAGACTTACATGAACTGATGCAAAGTGAAATGAGTAGAAACAAGAGAAAATTGTTCACAGTACCAGCAATATTGTAAGATGATCAACTGTGAGAGACTTAACTGTTCTCAGCAATACAATGATCCAACACAACTCTGTAGGACTTATGATGAAAAATGCTATCCATCTTCAGAGAAAGTCTGAATACAAGTCAAAGCATACTTTTTTTTACTTTATTTTTCTTGAGTTTTTTATTTGGTCTGTTTTCTTTTACAGCATTACTAATACAGATATGTTTTTCATGGTTACACATGTATAACCTATTGTAATGGGAATGCAAATTTAAAGATCTTCCCTGTCCCTAGGCTAAAGTGCACCTGAAACTTGGGGGTGGGAGGCTTGTTTTTCAGTAAATACTTTTTGATTGGCCAGTGGGTCAATAAGGTTGTTACATTCTCTGAGCCAGGAGAAGGCTATATAAGCCCTGATGTGTAGCTTTGTTTTGGCACTCACTTTGAGAAGTGTTCTGTGATTTGATCTGAATTATGGGAAGCCGTTGTTGAGAGTCCCCCGGCTTTGAAAAACCCAGATGTGGAAACCCAGATGTTGACTGGGTATGGATGTAATGGTTGGACAGTTTGGAAAGCTGTCTACTTGATCTGTTAATGTCTTGATAATTCTGTCTGTATATTTTGAAGTTTGGGGTGCTGACCTTTTTCCCCTGAACAAGGTAAATGATATATATCTGACTGATTAAAGTAAGCTTGTTAACCCATTTTGAGTTGCTTTCCTTTAACAAAGCAGATCCAAGAAACTGTGCTAGCAGCTACCCTGGAAATGCCGGGGTGCTTGCTGCTACACCTATATCAAATTGCTTGCCTTCTCAATAAGGGGGTGGGTATAGAATTTGGAACTCAGTTTTAAAAACAAATGTTGAAAATTGTCTTTACATATAATTTGGAGAAAATAAAACACCAAATACAATTGAATAAAAGAAAAAAGAATGCCATAAAAGAAAAACAATTTTTTAAAAGATAGCATGAACATAACAGAAAGATTTTTAAAACTCAAAATAAAAACTAAAAATACTCAAATTTACATAATTTACATATATAACAGTAAACTTATATAATTACAAGCAAGGAATATTTTACCTGGGAAATCTCTAGCATTATCACCTGGAGACGTGTGTAGCTCTATCTTTGAGTTTATACCTGTAACATCATAGCCTAGCCTAGTAACTGGTCTAATAGGCCTAATTCTCCTGTCACTGACTAATCTTTCAGGACCAATGACATCACAGTGTGGGGGCAAATTAGCAGCTAATGGGTGATATCTTGACTTGAACGTGAATTGGATTTAAGTGAGGCAGTTATACAAAGTCATCCCCTACCTGTTACCTTTGTACTTCTATCCAAAAATTGACATGTTCTTGCTACTTTAGGGAGGAACTGAGATACAAAAGTCCTCTCTGAATTGTAAGGTTACCTATAAAACCTGGCCTCACTTGAAGCCATCTCTGATCTTCAGTGATCTGCCCATCTATATGTTGCTACCTTGACATACATATAGTGCTACCTTGACGAACTTTTCATGAACTCTTTTTAATTCTTTTTGTCCTAAGTTTTGCCTCATTAATCAGAGTGAGAGCCCAAATGAAGAATTTTCCTTTCAACAGCTGGACAAATAGGAGTGTTTTAGGGAAGATCCCTGAGGCAAAGTGGTGAGACTGATGAGGGATGGCTCCCAGTAGGTTCAGCAGGATCTCTGATCTTATCTAAGACCAGAAAACCTTCGATTCAGTCTTGAAAGAATTCAGCCCAAGCCAACTTGGAGTCAGAATTGTAAAAGTTTATTTTACACTTTACAGCAGGGCAAGGGTCCTTAGGCTGTACAGCAGGCAAGAGTCCTTTATGAGACCTGCAACCTCAAAGGGGTAGAATTAAGATTTTTATAGGGTAATCCATAGTAGAACCCATGCCAATTATGCTTAACTAGGTGATTAAGGGGGGGATTAGGGAGGAGTTAAGGTGGGGCCAGTGTCTAAAGGAACATGCATTTTTAATGTAACTGCCCAGGTGTATTGCCCATGATTCACTGGGAAAAAACCCAAGGAGGGGCTACCTGGAGGTGTGGTTTTAGGCTTGAAACTTCACTAAGTCACCTACCGGTCAAGGGCTGATGGAGAAGTGCCCAGTCTGCCACCCATCAGTGTCATGTTTGACAAGATTGATGTCTGGGAACCAAGGCTAACTGAGACTCAATAAGCTAAGGAGTTAACCCAGAGATAGGGTCCTGAAGGATTCATTGAGGCAGCCAAGGAGTCAACCTAGAGATAGGGCACCTAAGGATTCACGGGGGCAGCAGGACACCACACAAGGGGGAGATAATAGTTGCCTAAGCTGGTAGGTTTATAGATACTTTTGTGAAGGATTCATAGGAATAGTTTGTTATTGTTCCAAGCTGAGATAGTTGTTGCTGGGCAGAGTCATTGCTCTGAAGCTAGGGGAGGGGGGAGAAGGGGCAGAGTTAATGCTCTGAGACTGGGGAGGGTATGGTTTTACAGACTGATGTTACAAAGCAGTATTACAAATTGATGTTACAAATATAGATCCCAAGCACCCCACCATTACTGATGTTACAAATTGATTTTACAAGCATAGATCCCAAGCACCCCATCAAGCACCCACCTTATCCAGGAGACTAAGACAGATAGCCTCCAAGGCCATGGATACCCCCCCCAGGGAAGAAAGCCTATTGAGTTCCTCCTGAGGGTGGAGCAGAGACTGATAAAGATTGGTGTTGTGAATCCCGAGAGTGCTGGAAAAATTACAGTCTCTGAAGAGACTGTTCTAGGACTTGATAACATGACTCTCACATGGCTGATGTCATCAGATTCATGCAGACACAGAAACCATCACCAACAATGACTGAGGTGAGACAGACACTCCTGAGCAATGTCAAAGTAACAAGGGAACAGGCTGATCACTGAAGACTAGCCATGGCTCCAAGGTGGGAACAGCTTTTATAGATAACTTTTAAGACAATTCAGATAGGTCCACCTCAGCAAAAGAGGTTGAGCTCTTGCATCCTTAATTCCTCCCCAAAGTAGCAAGAACATGACAATTTGTAGGTAGGGATACATGACAAAGAGCAGGTAATGCAAAATGCTGGAGACTTGGAGTCTCTTCCCCAACAGAGCTTCCCTCAACACTGGTTGATAAGCAGGGCTAGGAACAATAGGTCACTAAGTCTATATAACTTTTAATACAACCGAAGTCTCTTAGAATTGTTCTCCTGGAGACATGGCTCCTGTCCAGAGAAAAATTTCTTTGAGGGGTGGCCAGGTGGCTCAGCAAGTAAGAGCACCGGCCCCAGCGTTGGGATGACCTGGGGATCAAATCTGGGCTCAGATACTTAGCACCACACCCAGAAATAACTGGCTGTGTAACCTTGAGCAAGTTACTTAACCCCGATTGCTTTAAAAAAAAAATTTCTTTGAAAGTGAGAGCTTTTAACTCCCCAAAATTTCCAAACTTTTACTCTCAAAGCCTCTATTCACATTATTCCTGCAAATAGTTTATACCTTTCTAAAACTTCTACCCATGTTCCTCTCTTTGCTACATGCTTAAACTTTCTTGCTTTTCCTCATCCTTCTGTTGGACTTTGACTAAAGCCTCTTTAAAACCACACGTACCGTATTTCATTCTAATTCTGACCTGACACTTTGCCTACATACCTTCAACTTACCTTCCCCCTCATATAATAAAATACTTTTTTCCCTTTTACCCCCCTCCCTTCCAGGTGAGTGGAATGCATAACATTTCAAGGAAAGTCCCCAAGTCCAGCTGCATTTTAAACCTTACAGGGTGTTATATTACTCACTCACAGTCACTCACACAGAGACACATAAACAAAACAGACAAAAAATGACAGGAAGAATGCACACAGAAATTGTTAAAGATCCTTTGCAGAAATCAGACATTATGCTGGGTCTAGGTAAATTTTCCTTTTATCTGTTTCCAACAAAGACAGCCATATCACAGGGAATGGTTCAAGCCACCCCTGTCACTTTCATTTCTGATGTTAAACATATCATTAATACATTCCATAGAAAAAAGGCAGAAGTGGGGAAATGCTGGAATTCCTTCTCTTACTCTTCTGTCTCCCTGTTGTATCCCCTGTTACCAAATCTACTGTCCCCTTCTTCTCTACACATTCCAAGAATTCTTGTAGTTGACAACTGGTGATAAATAATCCTCCTTCTTTTACTATTCTTTTTAAAAGTCTTAGATAACATTCTCAGCCTCTACTTTTGCTTTGCACCTGTCTCATTTTTTCCTGAAAGCTTTTTTCCAAGACTAGGCTCATCTTTGCTTGTTTACATTTTCTACTAATCCTTATCACATACTCAAGTTAGCCTGGTGAGTTATCCTCTGTAAGTTTTTAACTTAAGAGAAAATCTGACTTTTGCCTCCTACCTTTTGTTATGTTCTCTGGAGGTTCAGGAGGCTACTCCTCTATCTGATACTTTTCTCAAGTCCTTGTTCACAGCCCCATTGATGCCTGCATCAAAATGGCATGGACCAAACCAAAGAGTGTGGAATGATTGGACATGAGCCAGGCAGAATCTGTCATAGCAGTTCCCATTTATTGATCAGAGAGCAGGATTTATATAGTGAATGCAACGCAATTATCTTTTAGGTTCCCAGGAGAGAATGTTTAATGTCCTTGTTCATTTATGTACTGTTGTGCCAAAAATGAAGCAAGGTGAGATCTGGGTATGAATTTAATGTGGATTTAATAAGGGCCCAGCTATCCAGAGTGTAGTTCAAATAAGACAGCCCCAAACAGGGGTAGAGCCAAAGTATTTAAAGACAAAAACCACAAAGTAATGGCCAGATCTATACAAAAGCAGGAAGTTGGGGTGGCCAGGTAGCACAGCGAGTAAGAGCACCGGCTCCAGTGTTGTGAAGACCTGGAGATCGAATCCCGGGCTCAGACACTTAGCACCCACCCAGAAACACCTGGCCGTGTAACCTTGAGCAAGAACCCCAATTGCTTAAAAAAAAAAAAAAGCAGGAAGTTACAGAAGGAGAGGAATGCATCTAGTTAATACTCAGTTTAAGACCTTTTATGGAATATGGTTAGGTTTCAATTTCCCAGAACAGGGTGGGTGACTGTGCCTTGGGCAGTTTCCCAGAAATATGCCTTGGGTGTTTATCCTCAGTGCAGGCGTGGGCTTCCCTGTGGCAAGACTTTACTTCCGTGAAGAAGGGAGCACAAAATGGTGGGGACTGAAACAAGATGGAAGGTGACTCAGGGTTGGGTACAACAGTACATCCGTATGTTTTAATGGCCTTGTTCACTTACGTACATCCATGTTTAAATATCCTTGATCCCTTGCATGCATCTATGTCTAGTCACTGCTTGGTTATCACATCCTAAACTCCTGCAAGTCAGGAAGAGATGGTGACCCAATCTTAAGACATAATATAGCCTTCATGGGGAGCTGCCTTGGGAGAAGGCACTCAATCTCTGTTTGCCTCAGTTTCTGCAAATGTAAAAAATAATAATAGCAGAGCAGATAGGTGGTGCAGTGAATAGAGCACCGGCCCTGGAATCAGGAGGACCTGAGTTCAAGTTTGGCCTCAGACACTTAATACTTACTAGCCATGAGATCTTGGTCAAGTCACTTAACCCCAACTGCCCTCCAAAAAGCACAAAATAAAAAATAGCAACTGCCTCCCAGGATTGTTATGAGGATAAAATGCGATAATAATTGTAAAAGTGCTTAGCACAATGCTTGACTCATAGCAAGTACTATATAAATGCTAACTATTATTATTGAGAGAAATAATTATTTCTTTCATATATTAGTTACCAATTACTGGATTAGGACCAAAGTTTCCCCCCTTTTCTACTTCCTCACCCAGAATTCAGTTAGTGTGGGAAATCTTGGGCAGAGATTTACCCAACCAGGATGACTAAGTTCTAATCAAAGATATTAAGAAATTCTAAGTTTAGGTAAATGGGTAGATTCCTGTTCATTGTATTTACTCAAGCAGATCAGGGGGAAATGAGGATCCTCCCTTGTGGACTGGTGATATGGAAATTGGTAAATCTCTTTGACCAAGATTTGGATGCTCAGCATCACATACCCCAAGAATAAACCCACCTCTTATTATAATATTCATTCTCTCTCATTACTTGTTAACCAATCAATCGTCACCCTCCAGACCATACACCCTTCCAAGAGCATTGATTAGGATCCAAGAGGGGTCTTTGGCATTCAAGAGTGTCACTGGCCCTTTTATTCATAAAATTCTTCCATTATTAATAAAATTATTAATTACCCAGAAACTATGTTGATTGAACTTGTTTTTAAACATTACATTATTATTATCACTATAACAACAGAAATTTGTCTCCTCAGTGCTATCACATGATCCATCACTTTCCTAAGACATATTGTTGTAGGTAAAGTTTTAAGAAGTATTATTGCTAGGGGTGGCTAGGTGTCACAGTGAATAGAGCACCAGCCTGCAGTCAGGAGGACCTGAGTTCAAATCCGACCTTGGACACTTGACACACTTACTATCTGTGTGACCTTGGGCAAATCACTTTTGCCCTGCCTTCCCACTTCCAAAAGGCAAAAAAAAAAAAGGAATATTGTTTTATTACAATCCACCTCCCCCCAAATTAGAAAGTAGTAAGACATCAATAGATGCTGAGAGTACTATAAAGCATAACTAAAAAAGTTGATCCTAGAAAATACCTCCACTATACCAAGGATTAAGTCAAGACCTACCCAGAATGGGTTTTATACAGAGATACAGGGACAGCCCAGGAGGTCATGGTTTTGATTTATTTTCTTTTTTAGCTATATTGTGGGAAATATCAAAGCAGTAATAGGACCACTGCTTGAGACAGATGATTTTAACAGATGATGGAGATAAGGCAGAGAGTTCTAATTAAGATGGAGATGTGAAGACCACAGAGGAGCCTACCTCTCCCACATAAACTCTGTAATGATTTTAAAATGCACCAGATTGAAAAATGAGCAAAACAAATTGACAAAAACAGGCAGTAAACTTTTTCATCAAGCCCAGAACTGAATAAAAAAACATTCAGAAGCCACAGCACTGAGAGGTCCACCAGGAAAGCCAGCGCAAGCTCAGGTGAATAGGCTGAAAGACTGTGACAGTGAAATAGGTCTGTATCCCAAAGATTTAAGAAAAGAAAAGCAACCATTTTTACAAAAATATCTATAGCAGCACTTTTCTGGGGGTAAAGAATTAGAAATTGAGGGGATGCCCATCAATCAAGGAATGGCTGAACAAATTGTGGTATATGATTTTGATGGAATACTATTGTGCTACAAGAAATGATGAGCAGGATGCTCTCAGAAAAATCCTGGAAAGATTTGCATGATCTGATGCAAAGTGAAATGTACTGTGTACAAAGTAACAGCAATATTGTAAGATGATCAGCTATGAATAAATTAGCTATTCACAGTAACACAATGATCCAAGACATCTATGAAGGACTTAAGATGAAAAAAAAATGCTATGAGAAATGCAGAGAAAGAACAGGTGCTGTCTGAATATAGATTGAAGCATACTTTTTTAACTTTATTTTTCTTGAGGTTTTTTTTTCCCTTGTTTGTTTTCTCTTACAACGTGACTATTATGGATATGTTTTGCATGACTATGCATGTATAATCTATATCGAATTGCTTGCCTTCTCAATAAAGGGCAGTGGGGAGAGAGGAAGGGAAAGAATTTGGAACTCAAAGTTTTAAAATGAATCTCTTTTTTTCCATTTTTCAAATGCTTTATTAACTGCTGATTTACATCATTCATTTCTGCCAGATTTTGAGATACAAATTTTCTCCCCGTTTTTCCCCTACCCACTGCCCCAAAATAGCAGTCCCACAGGATATCCCCTCCTCCAATCTGCTCTCTTCCATATTTTCTCCCATACCCCTTTCGACTTTTCCAGTAGGGCATGGTGGATCTCTATGCCCCAGTGCCTATATATCTTATTTCCCAATTACATGTAAAATAGTATTAATATTAGTATATATATTTAAACATTTGATTTTAAAACTTTGAATTCCAGATTCATTTCCTTCCTCCCTTGTCACCCACCCTTACTGGGAAGATAAGCAGTTCAGAATAGATTGTACATGTGTAGCTAATGCAAAACAATAATATAGTAGATATATTGTAAAAGACTGACTATATTTCCCTCCCTCCTATCCCACCTCCCACTTGTTCTATTCTCTACTTTGATCCCATCCCTTTTCAAAAGTGGGTGCTTCCAACTTCCTTCCCCCCAGCCTGCCCTCCCTTCTATTATGCCCCCTCTCATCCCCTTCCCCCCTACTCTCCAGTAGGGTTAGATACCCTATTTAGTGTGTATTTCATTCCCTCCCCAAGCCAAATTCAATGAGAATAAGGTTGACCCATTCCATTTTGCCTTCCTATTCTTCCCCTCCATTGAAACCATTTTCCCTTGCTTCTTCTATATGAGATAGTTTACCCCATTCTGTCTCTCCCCATATCCTCTCATTATATTCCTCTCTCACCTCTTAATTTCACTTGTTAAGTATCATCCCTCCCTGTTAAATTGGTCCTGTGCCCTCTACCTATGTATACCTGTAAACATATATACACACATTCACATATGTATTCATATGCCCATATACCCTCATATATAGACATATATATATATATTTCTATTCCCTTCAACAATTTTCATACTGAGAAAAGTTTAATCAGTTACAATTATTGTTTTTCCATGTAGGAATGTTAATAGTTCAACTTTAATAAGTTCCTTATGATTTCTTTTCCCTGTTTACCTTCTCATGCTTCTCTTGCTTCTTGTAATCTGAATGTCAAATTTTCTATTCAACTCTGGTTTTTTCAGCAAGAATGCTTGAAAGTCCTCTATTCCACTGAATGACCATGTTTTCCCCTGAAACATGATACTCAGTTTTCCTAGGTAGGTGATTCTTGGTTTTAATCCCAGCTCCTTTGCCCTCTGCAATATCATATTCCAAGCCCTTCGATCCCTCAGTGTAGAAGCTGCCAGATCCTGGGTTATCCTGATTGTGTTTCCACAATATTCAAATTGTTTCTTCCTGGCTGCTTGTAATATTCTCTCCTTAATCTGGGAGTTCTGGAACCTGGCTACAATATTCCTAGGAGTTTTCTTTTTGGAATCTTTTTCAGGAGGTGATCAGTGGATTCTTTCAAACTTTATTTTGCCTTCTGGTTCTAAAACATCAGAGCAGTTTTCTTTGAGAACTTCCTAGAGGATGATTTCTAGGCTCTTACTTTGATCATGGCTTTCAGGTAATCCAATAATTTTTAAATTATCTCTCCTGGATCTATTTTCCAGGTCAGTGGTTTTTCCTATGAGATATTTCACATTGCCTTCTATTCTTTCATTTATTTGGATCTATTTAACAGCATCTTGATTTCTCATAAAGTCACTAACTTCCATTTGCTCCAATCTAATTCTCCAATCATATATGATTCTCCTCATTGAGCTTTTGAGATTCTTTTTCCATCTGGCATATTCAGCTTTTTAAGGCATTCTTCTCCTCATTGCCTTTTTGAGCCTCTTTTGCCAGTTGAGTTAGTCTATTTTTTAAGGTGTTATTTTCCTCAGTCAGGCTGTTGACTCTCATTTCATAATTTTCTTGCATTGTTCTCATTTCTCTTCCCAATTTTTCCTCCACTTATCTTATCTGCTTCTTAAGGCCCTCTATGGCCTGTAACCAGCTTGTATTTTCCTTTGAAGCTTTTGGTGCAGGAGTTCTGACTTCACTGTCTTCCTCCTGTTGCATGCTTTGCTCCTTTTTGTCCCCAAAATAGGAGTCTAATGTTGGAATCTTCTGTCTGCTTTGTTTCCTTTGCCTGGTCATGTCGCCCCTCAGTCACTTGACCACTGGGCTTTTTGCCACAGTAGGACTCTGCTACCAGACAGGGGAGCTTTCATCCCAAATGCTGGGGTTTTCTCAGCTGCCGGAGGTATCAGTTGGGTGCCCTCTCTGAAGCCTCCACATGCTCTGGCTAGCTGGTCACACACCCCAGGACCTCCACCCTAAACTGCAATCCAGATCCAAGCAGGTTAAAGAAAGAGCGATTACCCCTCAGAATGGTCACTTGGTCCTCCTACACTCTGCAGGCCAGAAGCTGAAGCTGCCTCATGGAGCTGGCTGTGCCGGGGTCTCAGCGGCTTCTTGCCCCAGGGACAAAAGCCACACACTCCCACTTACTGGGTCCCAAAGTCCAGATTGCACTGACCTCTCACTTTGTCCTTCGCATCTATGTGTTGATAATTCTGGAAACGGCCACAGCTGCTGCTGATCTGGAGTCCCTCCAGCTGGCTGCTTGTCAGACCTGCCCTGGGGCTAAAACCTCTGGTTCCCTGGGGCCTGGGCTTAGTTCCCAGAGCTCTGTGCTGGCCAATTCCTGCTGGCCTGCCGGACTGTCCTCAGTGGGAAATTAGCTTCTCTGTGTTATTTTGTGGGTTCTGCAGCTCCAAAGTTTGTTCAGAGTCCCCTTTTTACATTGATTGGGAAAGTTGGAAGCCAAAGCCACTCAGAGGTCATGCTTCTACTCTGCCATGTTGACTCCACCCCTAAAAAATGAATCTTAAAAATTGTTTTTACATACAATTGGGGAAAAATAAAATTCTAAATAAAAGCTAAAAAATGAAAATGTGACAGTGACCCAACTCTAATAATAATAATAATAATAATAATCAACATTTATCTAATGCTTACTATATGCTAGGCACTGTGTGAAGTACTTTACAATTATTATCTCATTTGACCCTCACAACAATCCAGGGGTGTAAGTGCTATTATTTTACATTTTACAGATTTTACATTTTACAGATGGGAAAATTAAGACAAACAAAGGGTAATTGATTTACCCAGAGTCATGCAGCTAAGTTTGTGAAACAGGATTTGAACTTGGGTCTTTCAGACTCCAAGCCCAGCACCCTATTCACTGTATCATTTAGCTGCTCCTACATAAGGAAAAACTTCCTAACAATTAGAGCTGCCCTAAAGTAAAATGCACTGCTTCTCCTTCAGTGGAAGCCTTCAAGCAGAGGCTGGGTGATTGATAATTTGTCAGATATGTTGGGGTCTCTAGTGGGAAGAGGTTCTTCTTCCAATATGGGTAGGAGTGAAGGTGTGTGTTTTGGCTTCCTACTCTACCTGCTGATCTGTTTATGGGTGTATCAAGGGTGTGGGATGGTCTTTAAGGATCTTTTGGACTCTGAATTCTAGCATTCCAGAATTTGGAAATTTCATCATCAGTTGGCACTGTGGACTGAGTTCCCCCTGGTGGCAGAGTCTTGAATCAAGTAAATAAATCAGAGTGGTGCCGAGTGAGGTAAGACAGATACAGTCCCCACTCTCAGGAGTCCAATGGAGGAGGCAGTGCTTCCTTCCATTTATAAAGACCACCGGAAAGAAGTGCGCATGAATGTATCTTTTACACACAGAGCAGAACAACTCAAACGCAGTATCTTTCAGAGACATCGCATACCCAGCTCATCCAATATGGAATTCATTATCTTATCCCTTAAACCCAAATTTCCCTATTTCTTTCAAGGGGAAGGGAATAAGCATTTCTATAGTGCATGTTCTACATCAGGCACTGCTCTAAGCACTTTGCAAATATCATCTTATTTGATCCTCACAACTACTCTGAAAGGTAGGGAGTGGATGTTGTTATTAGCACTATTTTACATATGAAGAAACTGAGGCAGACAGGTTAAGTGACTTGTACAGGGTCACACAGCTAGGGTGACACACCTATATCTCTATCTATGACCTCTTCTGAGTTACTCTTGACTTCATCCTCTATATAATGGAGGCATTTTCTAGGACCAACATATTTAGCTAGGCTTGACAGTACTCTCATTATCTATTGATGCCTATATCTTAATGTGTTTTACCATCTCCTAAGTTTGGAGGACAGATTTGACCTGTTTATGCTGCTCTTGAGTATTGTATCTGAAAGTCAAATTTTCTATTCAGCTCTGGTCTTTTTATCAAGAATGCTTGAAAGTCCTCTATCTCATTGAATGTCTATTTATTCCCCTGAAGCATTATACTCTGCTTTGCTGGGTAGGTGATTCTCTGTTGTAATCCTAGCTCCTTTGCCCTCTGGAATATCATATTCCAAGCCCTCTGATCCCTCAGGATAGAAGTTGCTAAATCTTGTGTTATCCTGACTCTGGTTCCATGATACTTGAATTGTTTCTTTCTGGCTGCCTGCAATATTTTCTCCTTGACCTGTGAACTCTGGAATTTGGCTATAATACTTCTGGCAGTTTTCATTTTGAGATTTCTTTGGGAGATGATTGGTAGATTCTTTCCATTTCTATTTTAACCTCTGGTTCTAGAATATTAGGGCAGTTTTCCTTGACAATTTCTTGAAAGATCATGTCTAGGCTCTTTTTTTGATCATGGCTTTCAAGAAGTTCAATAATTTTTAAATTCTCTCTCCTGAATCTATTTTCCAGGTCAGTTGTTTTTCCAATGAGATATTTCACATTGTCTTCTATTTTTTTATGCTTTTGGTTTTGTTTTATTGTTTCTTGATTTCTCATAAAGGCATTAGCTTTCATTTGCTCATTCTAATTTTTAAGGAAATCTTTTCTTCACTGAGCTTTTGAACTTCCTTTTCCAATTTGGCCAATTCTGTTTTTTAAGGAATTCTTTTCCTCATTAATTTTTTGTACCTCTTTTAACATTTGGCCTAGTCTGTTTTTTTAAGATGTTATTTTCTTCAGTATTTTTTGTGTGAGTGTGTCTCCTTTACCAAGCTGCTGACTTGATTTTCATGATTTTCTTGCATCACTCTGATTTCTCTTCCCAATTTTTCTCCTACCTTGATTTTCAAATCTTGATTTTTTATTTTGATTTTCAAAATCCTTTTTGAGTTCTTCCATAGCATGAGAACAATTCATAGTTTTCTTGGAGGCTTTGGAAGTAGGTGCTTTGACTTTGTTGTCTTCTTCTGAGTGTGTGTTTTGATCTTCCTTGTCACTAGAGTAAATTTCTATAGTCAGGCATTGTTTGTTCGTTTGGTTGTTTGTTTGTTTTGGGGGCAGGTCTGTTGTGTTAGCTCATATTCCTAGCCCATTACCTGACTTTTAAGTCTTTTTTAAAGTAGGGTTTTGTCTCCAGGATGGAGGGTGTACTGTCTCAAGCTTCAGAGGTTGTCTGCAGCTATTTCCAGAGATACTTCTAGGGAAGTACAGAAACTTCTGTAAGTTTCCAGTTCTTCCAAGGTGGTATGATCTAAGGACAGAAGTTTGCTACTCTCCTGGCCTGTGCTATGATCGGCGAGTCACCACCAGTACTCTTTCCTATCCTGGAACTGTGAGGAGGCTCCCCCCTCCACTGTGTTGCAAACTCTGCTATGCTAGTGCTCCTCTTTGACCTGTGACTGCCACCCAGGACTGGGACCTGAATCAGAGTATGGGCAAAGCAACAGAATCCTGCCTCAGGGCTAGCAAAGAGACCCCTATAATCTCCTTCTGACTGGTTGTTCAACTCCCTTACTGTCTGTGGACTGCAAGCTCTGGAAACAGTTGCTACCACTGCTTCTTCAGTCACTACCAAGGTCTTCTCCTGGTTTCCTGGGGCCAGGGTTGTGCTGGCTTGGCCTGCACTGGACTGCACTCCTCTCTCACACTGGTGCAATAGACCTTTCCTGCCATCCTTCCAAGTTGTCTTGGGCTGGAAAATTGTCTCACTCCATGGTTCTGTGGTTTCTGCTGCTCTAGAATTTGTTTAGAATCACTATTTGAAGGTATTTGGAGGGGTTTGGGGGGAGAGCTCAGGTGAATCCCTGTCTTTACTCTGATATCTAGGCTCTGCCTCCTCACCTGGGCTATTTCAATGGCCTCTTATTTAGAACCCCAGCTGCCAGTGTCTCTCCTTTCCAATCCATCCTCCACCAAGCTGCCAAAATCATCTTCCTAAGCCCTCTTACCTTTTAACTCCCCTGTTTAAAAGAACCTTCAGTATCTCCCTTTTACCACTAGTAGAAAAAGCTAATCTGGTTCCAGTCTCCTTCACTGGGATTATTGTCAGTTACTCCCTTTGGCTCTATTTGATATTCTCTGAACCTCTCCCATGTCCCACCTCTGTGCCTCTCCATAGGCCGTCACCACCACCACCACCACCACCTGGCAAGCAGTCTCTCCTCACCTTCTCACAGCAGTCCTGGCTTCCTTAAAGGCTCCATTCATGCATCACCCCTTATATGGTAAATCTTTCCTCACCCTCCTAGTTCTTAGTACTCTCTGCTCCCAACAAGACTGAGACCCTGAAACATGGGGGGATGTATGTTTGGCAGGATGCAAATGTTTCAGCTAATTTCTTGAATCCTTTAGGAGAGAGTCACTCCCATCCTCCTATAACCTTTGCTCACTCCAAAAATTGATACATTATCAGGAAATTATAATCCATGAACCTTTCACATAGGCTACATCTAATAAATCAAGTAGCTCAAACCAGGGGGACTGAAGCTTGCTCAGGTGAGGAATATAATGAGGGGGTATATTTGGTAGAGCAGAATGCTGCAAGAACTAACAAGGACATAGTAGCAGAAGACAAAAGAATACTAAGGAGAAAAGAAAATTGATCAAGAGCCCCCTGATCAACTGCTCTCCCCTACCCCTCCCTCCAACCCAGCTGGGGACAGTGAAGAATGTAATGAGCAGGGGGTGTTCTTTTTGTTGTTGTTTGTCCTTGGTTCTTGAAGAGAACTATGACATCAGGAATATGATGTCATAACATGCAAGTGAATTGGATTTCAGTGAGGGAGAGCTATGCAAGGTCACCAGTCGCTCTTTCTCCTCCAGAGTCATCTAGGAACAGTGGCGCAATCTAGATCTGAACAATTGGAGATAGTCCTCGATAGGTAGGGAACAGAGAGAAGGAGATGTTAAGGTCTTAAATGATATAAAGAAAGCTTTACATTTTGTTACCCCTTTATGAGATGTGAAGACATCCTTTAATGAGGTTTAATAAAATTAGTGGGTGGCTGACCATTGGTTGTCCAAAGAATCAGCCCTTTCCCGACTGCCCCTATGAAATGCAAGACACACCCTCTAGAGTTGGGATTCTTAACCTTTTTTGTGATCTGGACCCCTCTGGTAGTCTAGTGAAATCTAAAAACCTTTTTCAGAGTAAGATTTTTAAGTGCATAAAATAAAATACATAGGATTATGATACAAATCAATTATATTGAAATATAGTTATCAAAATATTTCTTGAATCAAGTTCACAGACCCTAGATTAAGAACACAACAACCCTGCAAAGTAGATGCTATTATTTTTTCCCAGTTGTGAAAACTAAGGCAGAAAGAGATTAAGCAACTTGCCTGGGGGTCACAGAGCTAGTAAGTCTCTGAATCTGAATTGGAACTCAGGTCTTCCTGACTCCAAGTCCAACAATTTAGCCACTATATCCCACAGCTTCTCCTCCTAAGATTTCTGGTGGTGTTTTGCAATGGTAAGTTGTCTTTAAAAGGAAGATAAAAATTTTTAAATGATAATAAAATATATATAGGAATAAGGCTGGTTAATAAGTTTTATCTTAGAAATCAGCATAGGAACCAGCCCTGGAGTCAGGAGGACCTCAGTTTAAATCTGGCCTCAGATACTTACTAGCTATATGACCATGGACAAATAAGAGGGGATATTATGGTATCTTGTTTTGCTCCCACAAAAGTTGTTGGGAGATAATAAATAGCTGTGGGGAAGCTCACCTCTCTTATTTTACTAAGACAATGGCCATTCTGGCCCCAGGGGAACTAGAAAGATGGGAACATGACAAACAGCTCAGACCCTAGAGGTCACACCCTGGTCACAAGTATTCTCACTACCAAGCCTACTACTATGATCAGCATAAAGAGGAAATATAGGGAAATAAAGTGAGGAATTTGAACTAACCCTAACAGGAAAGACAGAACTGTATAACCTCACTCCTGCTTCTGTATGAGTATGAGTATGGGTGTCTCTAGTGAGCACCACACCCACTTCCTCATGGAAAGTCTTCCTCTGCCCACTCTACTTCTGAGTGCTTTCAGTGAGAAGGGGTTTCCCATTTTAAGCGGCATCTCACATGGATCTTCCTAAGGGCCTCCAGAGAATCAGTGAACAGTGGAAGTTCACCTGGGCTAACTCCCTGACCCTGCCTAGGAAGTCCTGTAGTCCCCACAAGCATGTTTCTCACATCAATGAACTGAAGGAAGGATGGGAGGAAGGAAGGAAGGAAGGAAGGAAGGAAGGAAGGAAGGAAGGA
>NW_027187460.1:225445-248759 GCF_028583685.1 Petaurus breviceps papuanus | reverse complement strand
GAGAGAGAGAGAGAGAGAGAGAGAGAGAGAGAGAAAGGGAAACAGGGAAACCATAGGAAGATATGATCCAAGGAAGAACCATGGCCTATACATCCATTTTGTAGACCACTTAGCTCAGCTGGTTCTGGGATGATCTCTGATGATAAATATATTGAAAGAGTTTTGTAGGGTAGCAAGCCAATAGGGGTCCTGGATTCTTTTTGTGATCTTATATGGATTTACTACTGCATATTGTATGAGATCTGGTGAAGACCCCTCATAAACTTTTAGGCTAGGGGACCCTCATAGAATTAAAGGTTGAGTGTTCAATTCAGTTTTTCTGTAAAAACAAGCTGCTCACCCTGCCTGAAGTGTTCCAGGAGAAAAGGATGGGAACACAGGATGCAAGTACATCTGCACATTCAGCCAGGTCAAAAGACTAAAAATGAGAGAATGTGAGAACTTTTGGAATACTAAATCTGTGAGATAATTGTGTCTGCTTGTTCCCATGAGTCTGGGACCTGTTGGGGTGCTTGGGTGCCTGTGCTTGAACCACAGTTTGTAAAATCACATCAGTTTGCAAAATCACATTTCTCCCTAGCCTCAAATCTCCCCAGCCTCAGAGCATTATCTCTGCCCCTTCCCCCTGCCAGCATTCTGCCTAGAAACAATTCATGAACTGCTTACCTCTGCTTGGTACAATAACAAGTACACCTATGAATCCTTCACTAAACCATCTATAAATTTTTTTAGCCTAGGCAAATATAATCTCCCCCTAGTATAATGGCCAGCTGTACCTATGAACCCTTCAATCTGTAAGTTAATTCTTCAGCCAATTAGGCCCATCCTGAATCCCCATTAGCCTAGGTTCCCAACATCCATCTTGTCAAACATGACACTGATGGGTGGCAGACTGGGCACTTCTCAGTCAGCCCTGACTGCTAGCTGACTTAGTGATGTTTCAAGCCTAAAACCATACCTCCATGCAGCTCCTCCCTAATCCCACCCTTACTTACCTAGTTAGCATAATTGACATCTGATTTACTATTGTAACTCTTTATAAACTATACCTATGACTTCTTTAAGGTTGCAAGTTCCCTAAGACCTCCTGCCCGATGTGTAGCATAACAATAAACTTTTACCAACTTGACTCAGATTGCTTGAGCCAACGAATTCGTTCCAGAGTACCCACCTAGGGACTCTGGTCATTGGGGTCCCTCAAAAACCTATCATCCCTCGTCAGACCCACAAAATATAGAATATTGCAATATTTGGTTCCTTGCCCAGTTATACTGTAAGGGCAAGCTGACCTAGAAGTATTTAGAAGTATTCCAGGAACAAGGACAAGAACACAGGCTTTGATCACATCTGTACATTAATCTAAAGAAAAGGGGGCCCGGAAAATTCAAGAGTTGTGCCAAAGTTCACAGACTGCTAAATACTCACCCCTGCTTGTTCTTCAGGTAAGCACTGTCATTTGGGGTTGATTTATCAAGTCCAGATTGTGTCCTCAAAGCCTGTGAGAATGAGCCAAAAGGAAGGGGGCTAGGGAGGAGGACTGTGAGTAGGTGAGGGGGCTAGGGCTATAAAATAGACACCTCCTCTATGCTTGGTACGGTCTGACACTAAGAATGTATTGAATGCACTCAGTGTGTGTCGTCCTTTCTTGCAAAGTCATAATAAACTCTTTTCTGCTTTCTACCTTGAGAAGCCTCTGGGCTTAATTTGGGTAAGGGTCTTTGTTACCCCACACAATATAAACAGAGGAAGGCCTTTTGGGTGAAAGAGTTCCTCCAGAGCATATGCCCCCCTCCCTGCCAGCAGGCTCTGTTCCACCTGAAATGGGGCTGGCCATTTCACCCCTGGAACAGGAGTGGAGTCCCAGAGAGTAATAGTACCAAGAAGATAACAGAAAGAAGTTTATCACTCAATTCATGACCTGCATACAGGTGTGCTGGTAAATCGTTGGTACATGTTTAACAAGCTCTCCAGGAAAAACATATACGTATGACACACTTTTTATGACTTTTTTAATTTAATGTATGCTGTTAACATTTTCTCCATCAGTTTCTAAAGTTTAGACAATCAACAAAACAATAAATCAAGCACTGATTTGTGGCTTGTCAATTTCCAAGGTAAATGTATTCACACTGGATGTTTAACAATCCGGCTCAGTTCAGTTCCAGCATACCCCTGCCTGCATCCAGCATTTCCGATTCTCTTTGCTTTCCATTGACAAGTAGAGTAAGTATGTTTGCATTGGAAAATATTCTGTATGACCCTTCTTTCCTCATCTGGGAGAGCCTAGGATGCCACAACAGCTTAGTGCCCCCCATTTTTCCATGTAGTTGGGTAGACATTCCATTGAGTGAGTCCATTGGCACTCAGGACAGGTGCTGCAAGTAGACGATGACCTGAGTGAATAATTGTATAGGAAGAGGAAAAAAGATGGAGTTGTACTTGGGAAATTAATGAGTGCTTTTTCTTTTTTTAAGCAGTTGGGCTTAAGTAACTTGCCCAAGTTTGCTCGACCAGTTTTGTGTGTGTGTGTGTGTGTGTGTGTGTGTGGGTGTTAAGTATCTGAGGCGGAACCCATCCCGGTCCTTCTGACAATGGCCTAGTGCTCTTTCTCACTGAGCCACCTAGCCACCCCTTAATCAGTGCTTTTAATGATACCAAGCTGTTAACTGAAACAAACGATGTCTATGGCTCCAATCACTAGTGATTCAAAGGACACAGTATAAGCAGGTTGCATGCAGCATGTTGGAGTAATAATAGCTGATATTTGTACATTGGTTGGGAAATTCTTGAGGCAGTTTGTACTTTTTATTGACAGAGTTCTGTAGCCATTACCCAACAAAGAACATTTCCAGATACTTCCCCTTTTACTGGCTTTTGACCGAGGTAGATCCTGTGCAAATACTTGTAAAGTCTTTTGTAATCTCTGTTATTTGCATTAGAAAGCATTCCCTGATTATGAGCTTGGAGATGGGGATTGGAGGCTTTAAAGACTTCTAGCTAATAATTTGAGGAGGAAGCTAGGATAAAAGGAAAGGAGGAGTAGGTCCCCAGGAGGGTGAGGGGAAGAAAATAAAGGATCCAAGTATCCCCTGGCTTCAAAAAGGAAGAGAGGCCTAGAAATTAGCAGAAGCTGAGTGAGCCAAGTCCTAGGGAACTCTCCCATGACCCAATCTGCGGACCATAGTGGAAGAACATTGCACCCAAAGCTCCCACCACTCCAGTGACTGAGATCTGGTGATATCTTCCATCCTAGTGATTGATGTGGGGTGAAGGGGTGTGCTGAAGTCAGTTTGTAGGGGCTCTTAATCTGGTTAAGTTTTAGTGTGAGTATTTACACTTCACAAGTTGGTAAAGACTACAAATTGGGGCTTGATAAATTATTTTTGATTTAGAAAATCATGGGGGAAAAGTTAATGATTCAGATTAAACTTAAAAAGTGCATCATGCATACTTTTTTTTTTTTGCCCAGAGAACCAGCTGTTAGTGTGAGGGATAATTTGCACTGAAGTTTTCCCATTCTGAAAAATCAAATCTAGAGTGGCTTCAGTATCCACTAGGACCAAGTTTAGAAGTCACCAGACCTTACAGGAATCTGGGGACGTAGAGCAATGGAGACCCTCTCCAGGACTACCTCAGCACAAGATATGCCAAATAAAGATAAAATCTGCTTTCCTGGCCTTGCATTGGACACCCACATGTTCCCGTGTCCTTTGCCTCTGAGATAGATTCCCACTTAGGTTGTGAGCCGGCCTCCCTACCAATAAGAGTGAAGACCAGTTGGGGAGTTGGGTTTCTGCATTAGAAGGTTATATAATCATGAGCTTTCTTATCTGTTGCTCTCTCTCTCTCCCTGGCAGATGCCATTTGAGTGACAGGGGCAGAGTCCTTTCTCATGACAAAGAATAAAGACCTTTTGTGATCACAGATTCAGACTCTGAACTCTTATCCCACACACCAGCACACTCCTAGATATAACTACGGTTATCCCTTTCACATCACTGAGGTTAGGGGCACAGCATGCCACAACCACCTCCCCACACCCACAATCTGGAAAAAAACAAAAACGAAAGATTTTTGGTTCTCTCTTCATACTAGAAAAGAAGTCTGAATTATTATGGTACTAAAAGATAAAATATGTTGATGTTATACAATATGATACATATATTTTATGCATTTTGAGTTCCTAATCTTTTTTTGTATTGTCTGCTGGCCTTCATGTGTCATCTGTGACTTCCACAAAACTCCCTCCCAAATTCCCATTTATTTCATTTATTTATATTATTATTAAATTCTTATGCTGACCCATGATATATCAAAACTACAACAGGAAAAGTTATGATGTGGCAGGGATAACTACATATCCTTTGTCTTGAACCTCTTGCCCTTACTCAACTTTCCTATACTCTAGACCCTGAGTGTCTCAAGTGTGAATAAAATATACCCTTATAAAGGCCTATTTTAAATAAATAAATATATGAATGAATGAATGAAGATAAGGAAACTGATTTAGAGAATTTTCCAGTGGAAAAGTGGGTATAAAACTATGTCTCGACCTCAAGTCCAAAGCTCTGTCCACCAATCATGCTATCTCTACTAATGAGGACATACATGGTTTATAAGATGTTAAACCAGAAATATATAATCAAAAAGGGTGTGCGAGGGAGACAGGGAAGCTATTCATGGAGTGAAAGTGAAAGATAACAGGGGTGGCCAGGTAGCACAGCGAGTAAGAGCACCAGCTCCAATGTTGAGAACACCTGGAGATCGAATCCCGGGCTCAGACACTTAGCACCCACCCAGAAACACCTGGCCGTGTAACCTTGAGCAAGTTACTTAACCCCGATTGCTTTTAAAAAAAAAAGTGAAAGATAACAAATGTGTAGTTCAGAAGTTATGCTGAGATCCACAAAATAGTAATGGCCTCCCATAATGGTCTTGGGTAGGTCTCCTATGTAGGATTCATTGAAGGATGTAGGCAAAGAATTGCAGAGGATGAAAAGACCATGGAGGTAGAACTAGAAAGCATCTGAGGTTTCTTATGACTCAGAGGTACAATTATGGAGAGCTGAAGACTGTTCTAACATTTGGGGGCTGTTATCAGAAATGTGCACTGCTGCCACAGAGCCTTTTGATGACTTCATCTGTGGGTAAGTGAAAAGATTCGAGAGCAGAGAATGAGGTGGGGAGCAGAAGGAGGAAGCAATCTGGCTTGAACCCTCCAGAACCTGGAGGACAGTTTGGGTGAGAAACATGAGCAGATCTTTAAGGATCTAACCAACTACTTCCTTCATACACCCATGTTGACTTTTGCCAACCCAATTAAGCACTTTCTGTATGCTGACACTAGTACCTGGAAAGCCAGGAGGCAATTATATACCAGGAAGGGTTGTGGTTGCAGTTTATCTTTTGTTCTGGAAAAGGACCATGACATTTGCAAGTAAATTGGATTTAAGTGAGGGAGGACTGTGCAAAGTCACCAGACTCACTTTCTCCTCTGGAGCTGTCTGGGTCCAGTGGCCAGATATAGATCAGGATGTCCATGGATGCAGTAGAAGACTTTGGTCTTTTTAAGCTGGTCTCATATTGACTAAGGCCACCAGGCAGGGAGAAATGTCTGCCAGAAGCACATTGCACTTACCAAACAGGATTTAGTAACAGGAAGACTTGCCATCCAAACCAAACTGGAGTTCTTAGCCTTGATGCGGGCTGCTAGATAAGTTCACTGGATCATAGGATCATATTCCATAGCTAAAAGAGATCCTCAAAGAGCATCTCTCCCCTTACAGGCAACCAGGTGGAGCAACAGGTAAAGAGCTAGGCCTGGGATCAGGAAGACTTAAATTCAAATTCAGCCCCAGATATTTATTAGCTATATGATGCTGGGCAAGTCACCTTACTGCCTCAGGTTCCTTATCTGTAAAATGAGTATGATAGCACCTGCCTCCAAGGGTTGTTGTAAGGACCAAATGAGATATTTGTAAAGCGCTTTGTAAGCTTTAAAGTGCTATATAAATCAATAGTCTATGATTACAAAATTGCATTTCCTCTACATAAGAACTGCAGAAGGGGACGTAGTCGGTGCAAGAGGAGACAGAATGGGACGGAGTGATGAGGGATGGCTTCTTGCAGGAGGTGAGACTTAAACTGAACCTTAAAGAATTCATCAGGGGCGGCTAGGTGGTATAGTGTATAGAGCACCAGCCCTGGAGTCGGGAGGACCTGAGTTCAAATCCTGCCTCAGACACTTGACACTCACTAGCCGTGTGACCTTGGGCAAGTCACTTAACCCCAAATGCCCTCCAAAAATAAAAAGGGAATTCATCAGATTCAAATAGGCAGAAGAAAATATGAGAGTAGCATTCAACATCTCTATGACTGAGTTTCTTCAAATGGGAATAATGGTAACAACAACAGCAGCAACACCTCCCTCCCCGGTTTGTTTTGAGGATCAAATGGAACAGTGTTTCCGAAGTGCAGAGCCCAGTGACTGACATACAGTGGGCACTTAATTAATGCTTCTTTCCTTCCTTCTCCCCATTTTACAGATGAAGAAACTGGATCTTCTTACACCTCACTCCCTGACACATACCCTTCAATCTTCCTGACTATTCCATGACTAAGTCACTCCACCTCTCAACTCCACACATTCCCTTTATGTCTGTCCCTCATGCCTGGAATTCTCTCCCTCCATAACTCCGCCTCCTGGCTTCACTGGCTTCCTTCCTACCTTCTACAGGAAGATTTCCCCAATCCTTCTTAATCCCAGTGCCTTCTCTTTGTTGATTATTTCCCGTTTATCCTGGCTTGTTATATGTTTGTTTACATGTTGTCTCCCCCATTAGATTATAAACTCCTTGAGGGCAAAGACTGCCTTTTGCCTCTTTTTATATCCCCAGTGCTTAGTACAGTGCCTGGCTCATAGTAGGCACTTACCGTTTATTGATAAACGTCTAAGACATGTCTGAGACATTGAATTTGAAATTCAATTCAAAGAATGGACAGACAACCTTCTGATCTGTGTTCTCACCCTACCAATGAGTGAATACTGCCTTCTAGAGACAGGTCATGGAAGTGACCCTCATTGTCCATTACTGTCCAGGGAAAGCCAATGTGAGTGCAGATGGCCTGTCAGAATCTTTGGTGGTTCCCATTGAAGTGGTGAAGGAAATCTGTGACATCGGAAAGCAGGACCTCAAAACACAAAAAAATCGACACTTCAAATCTAGGACTTCAGAGCATACAAAGCTGTCAGTAAGTAATGTCACAGTGCATCAATCCTCCTTTCACAGGCAATGGTGACAAGCACAGCTACAGAATGGGGGAGAGAGGAACAAAAGAAATTATACAAGTGAGGTACCACTGCCGCCTCCCAGAGAACACCCTAGAACAAAGGAGGAGTCAGAGTTTGGAGCTATTTGATGGAATGGTGCCCCAGAATCTCACCAACAAAAGCAGCACATTTAGATAGCACTTTAATGTTTACAATGTGCTTTACCAGCATCTTCTTATCTGATCCTTACAACGACCATATGAGGTCAGTAGATATCTCCATTTCACAGACAAGGAAACTGAGACTCAGAGTGGCCCAAAGTAATGTCTGAGAGTAGAATTCAAACCTAGGTCTTCCTAACTCAAATGCAGCACTCTCCACAACACCATGCTGTCCCTCAAACTGACCCTACACAAGAAACAAGAAATCAGTTGGCACTGAGGCCTACTCCTCCACACCTAGGTCGGTGGAGAGTCACTTCATACCAAGTAATTGAAATATTAAGTAATTTACCAATCTACCAAATGCCCCGGGAAATGGTCAGGACTCTGCAAAGATAACACACCACTTGCCTGTTTGCCCAAAGACCCCTTGGCAAACAGAGATGTGAACAAAGGTACTGAGGAAGCATCTCCAAGGATGCCCTATACACCAAAGATATCAATGAATTAATCAAGGAAAACATTAATTAAGTGCCTACTATGGGTCAGGCACTGTACTAAGCAAAGGGTACAAAGAGAAAAAAAAAACATCCCTGCCTTCAAGGAACTTACAATCCAATGAGGGAAGCAACATGTAAACAAATATCAGCAAAGCAAGCTATTTACAAGATAAATAGAAAATAATTAACAGAGAGAAGGCACTGACATTAAGATGGGTTTGGTAAGGATTCTTCTAGGGTTTTAGTTGATACTTAGAGAAAGCCAGAGAGGTCAGTAGACATTGTCAATCTGTATTGGCAAAGTGGATTTTTTCACTTAGTTCCCTATACAAAATGAAATCACAGTTAAATGTGGGTCAAAAATAAAATTAAATAAATAAATAAACAAACAAAACCCTCAGGGGAATAAGCTGACAATTGTTAAAGCACCTTAAGGCTTTCAAGCACATATAAGGGGCAGGTGTCACTATCGGGCACAATTAGGAGAAAGGGGAGAGAATTGAGCGAAACTCCCTCCCACTTCTGTGGAGAAGACTTTTGACCTCCTCTACCTTCTATGGATGGCTTCCTTTTAGACTTAGCTGACCAAGAATGACAATAGTCTGAAAGTGGCTGCCCATGTAGCTCCCTTCCTCAGAGCCTGTTCTTGATTTATTTCTAAGAGTAGCTGAATCCTGAATGTGTCAGGCTTATACAGTCCAATAGTACTCTCCTGCTTTACCCTTAGAGCTCCAAGTCCCCAGATCTACCCTCACTGAGCAAACCTTCCATCTCCCTAGAACATGGCTTCTCAATTTGAGTTCATGCCCATGGGTAATTTCCAGGGGTCTGTGAACTTGAATAGGAAAAAAATTACATCTTTATTTTCACTAACCTCTAACTGAAATTTAGCATTTCTTTCCTTCAATTGTGAATGTGGACAACAAACCAGAGTGGAATTAGAAGAACTTTGTCACCAATAGAAATCACAGATATTTTGATGTCATCTTACAATTATTGGAAATATCCAGGCTAGGGGTGGCTAGGTGGCTCAGCAAATAGAGCACTGGCCCTGGAGTCAGGAGGACCTGATTTCAAATCCGGCCTCAGACACTTACTAGCCATGTGACCTTGGGCAAGTCACTTAACCCCAATTGCCCTACCCTTCCCCCTCCAAAAAGAAAAAAAGAAAACATCCAGGTTGAATGGGTTTCTTCATTATTGTTCTGTCCTTTTGTGTGGCCTCATTCCTGGTGGGTAGGGAGGAGAAGAGATAGTCCCTAGTCCCCTCGTGATGGGGGTAGGGGACAAGGAGGAATGGTGATCCTCAGAAACACTTAGCTGTCAATCTTTTGATTGGGCCCCAAGGTAGATAACAGTCCAGGTCAGATTAGGGAGTCTGCAGTAGGTATCAGCTAGAGAAGGAGTATGGTGGATGGCAAGCACCTTAGCTTTGGAATAAAAAACCTATATTCAGATCCTTCCTTTGTCACTAGCTCTATGAACTTGCACAAGTCGCAACCTCTCTGGATCTCAATTTCCTCTCATAAAATGATGGAGTTGGAGTAGATAGCCTATAAAGTCCATTTCAGCTCTAAATCTATGGCTGGGTTTCTCTCTCTCTCTCTTCCTCTCTCCCTCTCCCTCTCTCTCTCTCTCTCTCTCTCTCTCTCTCTCTCTCTCTCTCTCTCTATATATATATATATATATATATATATATATATATGTGTGTGTGTGTGTGTGTGTGTGTGTATACACATATATGTATGTATGTATATACATATATATGACAAAATAACCCCAGGCTGGAATTTAGTATGTGTAGGAGAGATAGATGGTTTTAGCCTAGAGGAATACAGAAAAGGGAGGGGTACCAATAAAGAGAACAGGACATGACTAGGTCAGAGGCAGCCTGTGGGAGAAAGATTAGGCCTAAAGAATCTGTAAATTGGGCATAGTAAATACTATTTACCTTACAGAGTTGTTTTAAGCTTCAAATGAGTGTATAATCTGACTTTTTGCTGGAGAGATTTAGTAGAGAACTGACCTTGAATCTTAAGTTTGTCTCACCCTTTTTTTGGAAAAAGGAGTAATGGTTAGAAGATAGCAGAACAGGGGATGAAGTAAAAAGGATTTAAGAACTGAGTATGGAACTGAATAGCTGTGGATAGATAATCCATGAGCACCTATCAGAAGGTTTGGACTGATTCTATGCTGTTTTAGCAGAGTGGCAGTACCAAAGACCCTGAGATCTAGAATGGTGAGGGCTGGGTCAGGAGATGGGATGGATCCAGGGAACCTTCCTACCTCTCACTAAAGCTACTTTCCCCCACTTCTGGTTAACCACATGGGCAAATGTGTTGGTTTTTTATCTGTTGTTTTTTATGTAGATCTCATTTAATGGTAGATGGCCCGGTATTTAGACTTCTGGGCCTGAAGTCAGGAAGACCTGAATTCAAATCCAGTCTCAGACACTAACTTGCAGTGTGATCCTGGTCAAGTCACTTAACCCTATTTACCTCAATTTCCTCATCTATAAAATTAGTTGTTGTTATTCAGTTGTTTCAGTCGTGTCTGACTCTTCATGATGCCCATTTGGCATTTTCTTGGCAAAGATACTGGAGTGGTTTGCCATTTTCTTCTTGTAATGGGAATGTAAATTTTTAAGATCTTCCCTGCCCCTAGGCTTAAGTGCACCTGGAGCCTGTGGTGGGAGGCTTGTTTCTCAGGAGATACTTTGTGACTGGGCAGTGGGTCAAGAAGGTTGTTACATTCTCTGAGCCAGGAGAAGGCTATATAAGCTCTGATGGGAGGCTTTGCTTCGGGGCTCACTTTGAGAAGTGTGTGATTTGACCAGATGAGACAGCCATTGAGAGCCCAGATGTTGATGCTTCCCTCTCTGGTAACTGGGATTAGGTATGGATGTATGTAATGGTTGGACAGTTTGGAAGCCTGTCTGCTGAAATGTTCTTGTAACTTATGCTTGTAACCTCTGTATGCTCTGAAGTTTGGGGTGCTGACCTTTTCCCCTGAACTAGGTAAACGATATATGTTTGATTGATTAAAGCAAGATTGTTAACTCATTTTGAGTCGCTTTCCTTTTAGCAAAGCAGATCTAAGAACCTATGTTGGCAACCACCCTGGGGATGCTGGGGTGCTTGCCGCTACACTTCTCTGGCTCAATAATATTAATTATGTTCATTTGTTTAGCCATTCCCAAAATGATAATCTACTTTGTTTCCAATTTTTTGCTATCATAGAAATCGCTGCTGGAAACATTTGATTTATTTACTTTTATCATTGAATTCTTTAGGGCATATATCTAGCAGTGGAATCTCTGGGACAAAGGATAGGGACATTTGAATGACTATATTTTCTTATTTCTTTTCATTATTCCAAATTGCTTCCCAGAATAATTGGATCAGTTCACAGCTCTACCAACAGCAGATGAATGTATAGGTATTTTATTTTTGCTGGGCTCTTTGAAGCCTGTAGGATGATAGAGGATGGTCATTTACATAGAAAGAATTGTTGACACAGATATCAAAAGAACCTTGGAGAAAACACAGGGCTGACGTATATATGACATCTATACATAATTATAGAATCGTGTACCACCTGGTGGACAAAATTATGAATTACACTTCTGGACTAATCAATGGTAAAGCGATGGAGGGTCTATGTCTTCCTGTAAGGCAGTTATTCCCAACTTTTTTTGTTTCCCAAATCCCTTTTAACAACAACAAAATGTGTCTTTTGAACCTTCTGGATAATTTCATATACTATTCGTAATATTCTCTTAGATAAATTCATTAAGTGCTTACAGTAATTGCAATGAAAATTTTTGCCTAAAAATGTTCATGATGATTTTGAATCACTGTAGAAATAAATCTAATGCTTCAAACACATACAGCTTGCTGTCACGGAGGAAAAAACATATTGATAATATCACTGGGCAAGTATTTATTACTTAAGGTGTTATTAAAGGATTTGTAATACACATCTCTTGGACCATTATTGAGAGCAAACCACTAAATAGAGATCACTGCTGTAGACTTACAGGAAGGAGGACACCAGTTAATCAGTTAGACAATAAACATTTATTTAGCACCTATATGTGCCAGGCACTATACTAAGCACTGAGGATACAAAGAAAAATAAAAGAGTCCACATCCTCTAGGAGTTCACATTCTAATGGTGGGAAACAACACATAAAAAGAAAATGGCAGAGGTGTTAAGAGAGTAGATAGTGCAGAAGCGTGATGAAGTCCAAAGGAGTGTAACTGGCTGCCCCGAGCACCTTCCTTAAATGGCGGATTTGGAAGGAGATCCCCATGGTCCACCTGTCACCAAACAATATACATTGCTATTGCTGCTGCGTGTAGCACTATGGATGTGCATTAAATGAACATGAAATCTGTTCCTCTACCACACATATAAGAGTAAAGTTATTTTAAATATATCTAAATATACTTATTAGTAACTAATAATAACAAAAAGACATTTTCATTACTTAATTTAAATAATCCAAACTTCATGGAGCCCAAGCTTACCAACATTTTCTATTTTCCAGACTGAGAGTCTTCCGCATCACCATCTGCCACTGCCTGGCTCTGGGTTTCGGCACACCTGAGGAAGTGCACAAAACAGGGCTCACTCCATCAAAGGTTCTGAGCGATCTTCAAGTCCCAAGGTACCAAAAGCGATAGACTGTTGTACTTCTGAGGACTCCAAGACTCTTAACTGAGTGTTACTCCATAAACAGGGTTTATTCCATATATCAGGATTAAAGTCTCTTCATTTCATACTCTTTCCATCCTCTGGGGCACAGGGAAACCTGAAAATTCCTGGAAGAGACTATATGTCTCGCTAATCTCTCTGGTAAAGGAGGCTTTTCCCCTTATGTTCGCTTCATTAGTCTAGTTCTGAAATATAATCAAAATCACCTCTGAGCTACCTATATTGTAGTACCAAATACAAACCATGAGTAGAATACCTACTCACACCAAAAGTATACAAGAAGATATGTGCTTCTCCTTAGCTGCCACCATTGAGTCCCAGGCTAGACACGGCTCTGAGAGAAGAGACCAAAAACAAAACTCCAACCCAGGCAAATGATTCTATCCAGAGTACAGGTGGATTTCGAGTGTTCCAGGAGAGTCAAGATCTGTGAGATTTTATGAAAAAAGTAGACAAAGGAATATGGAGCCAATTGAAAGTGCTACAGCCTAGGATAAACAGGTTATCAGGTACCTTTATGTATTCCAATGAATAACAGCTAACATTTATATAATGCCTGCCATGTGCCAATCACTATGCTAAGCACTTTATAATTAGGTCAGATAGACATAAACTTGGCAGTGTGCTCATAACTTCATCAGTCATTCTAGGTGTTTTAATCTACATATTTCCTCTGTCTCTGGCAAAAGAGTTCAGTCTTTCCAGCTTGAATCACACACCTTCCCACCTCCCTCCCCCCCTCCAATCCCCACCACTATCACCAAACGCTCAACATTCCCTGGACCAGGGAGAGAAAAAGACACACTCTCCTCTTCTCTTCCAGATACTTCCTTTGCCATCACCATTCAGCAACTCCTCCCCTTAGTAAGTTCACTCCATCTATCTATATCACCCAAGCCATATCCTTGCCAAAATCTTCAACCAGTCTGTAGTTTGGTCTCCCTCCTCCTACATTAAGGAGTTCAGTACCTGCCTGGTTCACAGACTTCCTCTCCACCAACCCTTGATCCCATATTTGAACTTTTCAATATATGGACTGATTTCCCTCCTTAATTGCCATGATCTATGCCTTTATTCCACTTCAGTCATATACAAAGGAATACTGTATCTTAGATCAACCCAGTCTCCACAATCTTGAACTCTGAAATTCCTCTCTCTGGTCCTAATCTCCTCCAATTGTTAGCACCCTTTTCTTCCTCAAATTATTTTGCATTTTCTCATTTCTCCCTGTCTCCCAGTAGAATATAAATCCCTCAAGGGCAAGGATTGTTTTTTCTTTTTCTCTGTTTCCCTAACACCAAGTATGGTGCTTGGCCTGTGGTAGATACTTTAAAAATATTTGATAAATTGAATTTATTTGAAATTCCTGTATTCCCTTCCTGAGACACAGAATTTTTTTTACTGGTCTACCTGGTCACTCTGGACAGACCTCATTGGTCCAATCTATAATTCTGTGCTCACTCTAAAGATCTCAGAAACAGAGGCAGTTAGGGAGCGTAGTGAATAGTGCACTGGACTTGGAGACAGGAAGACCTTAGTTCAGATTCTACCTCAAATACTTATTGACTCCTTTATCCTGGGAAAGTCGCTTAACTTCTGTCCACCTCAGTTCAACTGTAAAATGATAATATTTGCATCTACTTTCCAGGGTTAAATGAGATAATATTTCTATAGGGTTTAGCGCAGTGCCTGGTATTTAGTAAGTGCTATATAAGTCAATTACATGCTCTTATTTAATCACTAATATTCTCCACTTGCTCAATAAGTCAAAGAGGAAGTGGGAAAGGGGATGGAGAGAAGAAGAAAATTTCAAATAATAGACTTTCTTTTCTAGATATTTACTATGTCTTTAATGATTAGTTCTAAAATTTCCCCAAGAATTAAATTCAACCTCCTTGGATAGGCTCACCATGTTTATGAAATGAAACTGAGAAGGAAAACTAATATTTGGGATGATAAAATACAGCTCCAAAAAAGATTTAAGCAGGCTAAAACTAATAGCATAAAATTAAAAATGGATAAATATAGTCATTTCTTGGGTTTAAGAAATAATTTGGACAAATACAGGATTAATGAAATGTGGCTAGATATCAGTTCTAGCCATGTCAGAATAAATTCTGGAGGGTTTTAGTGGACTGCAAACTCAACATTAGTGAGTAAAGTGGCTAGCAAAATTTCTAATGGCATCTGAAACATCATTAATAAAAGCATAGTATCCAGAAAGAGGGAAGTGACTTCCTGCCTTAATCTGCCATGATCATACTTCTTCCAGAGTATCATATATGGTTCTGATTAAATGCATTTTTGAAATGACATTGAAAAACTGAAATATTCCAGGGAAGAAGATGGCCATAATAGTGAGAAGGCTGGAGACCTGGCCGAATGAGCTCTATTTGAAGCAACAAGTGAGTATGTCATTTATAAGATGATACTAGTTCTGGAAAACCAGCAGTGAGGACAGTGTGACAGAGAAAGTGCTTTGCAAATTTTGAAGCACTATCTACATTTGGTATTGTTGCCATCACCATCATCACCTGCTGAAAGCCTAGCTCTCAACATGTCAGTGCCCCACCCCTTGTCTTCCCACTGGTCTATGGTAATGCCTGTCCTCTCCATTCCCAAAGCTAGACCCTATTCTAGACCCTCATCAAGTTCTGATGTATCAGCTTCCTAAAAATTTTCCTGCCTCCAAGTTCTTCCCATATTTCCAGTTCATCCTCAACAAATCTACCCAATGTAGGGAAAGGCATATATTTTATGACCTCCATGGGTGATCCTTGTATTAAGTTGAATTATTCCAGATTTTTAAGGTAATGCGAAATACTTTCTGTGCTGGGTGCCTTCTTATGTTTCTCCTTGTTTGAGGGAGTAGGGGAAGCAGAAAGCTGAGAAGTTGTGTAGTAATGTGGGTGGAGCATACTGGATCTTGCCTTGAGGTTAGAAAGATTGCTGATGATGAAAGGTGCTGTCCATCTCCAGAGAAAGAACTGTTGGAGCCTGAATGCAGATCAAAGATACTTTTTCTGTACTTTATTTTTCTTGGGGATTTTTGTCTGTTTTCTTTCACAGTACGACTTACATGGAAATGTTTGTTGCATGACCACAGATGTATAACCTGTGTCAAATTGCTTTCCTTCTCAATGAGAGGGTTAGGGAAGGAAGGGAGAAAATCTGGAACTCAGAGTTTGAAGGGGGAAAAAGAGTGTTAAAATTATTTTTACATGTAACTGGGGAAAATAATTTAAAAAAAAGAGATTCCTAAGTGAATGAGAGCCTTCAGTTTTAGAGTGGACCAATGAACTCAGTTCAATGTTGTTAAGTGAAGTGATTTACCAAAATCAATTAATGTAAAGGCTGTCCTAGTGAGAAAAATGCTAAATGTCTTTTCAGGACTCTTTAAGACTCCCACCCTAGACAGAATCAGGACACTTCTCCAGCACCAAAGAGGTTTAGTCAAGGAGGTCTGCAATAGAAAGCTTAGATGCTACTCAGTCTGAGAGGAGGTAGTGCACATCTTCCCCCTAATATATATCTGAAATTGTTAATTTGCTTTTCCCTTGAAAATAAATCACAGGAGATACACTATTACACTCTGTTGTGTGTGGAGC
Organism: Petaurus breviceps papuanus; assembly: GCF_028583685.1. NCBI lineage: Eukaryota > Metazoa > Chordata > Mammalia > Diprotodontia > Petauridae > Petaurus > Petaurus breviceps. The sequence goes on along the minus strand of NW_027187460.1, from coordinate 232,501 downwards.
CAGAGTTCAGAGGACAGAAGGATGCAGATCCTGAAAAAAATCAAGACAGTGGCAATAGCAGAAAAGAGAGCGCAATTAGAATTCAAGTTAATTTTAAAAGCAGTGGAAAGTGAAAACAACTGGTCTCAAAGGTGCGGGTCTTCAATATCTATGGATTTGGGATGGATCTTACACAGGTAGATTTCAGCTTGATGTAATGGAGAAGATTCTACCAAATAGAAGTGTCCCACAGTGAAATGGGATATCTTGGAAAGGTAATGAGTTCCCCATCACTAGAAGTGTTGTTAGTTTTTTTTTTTTTTTTTAAGACAGTTTAAATCAGAACTGAGCATCACAAGGGATATTGTCAAAGGAATTCTTGCTCAGGTACTGGTTGGACCAGATGATGTTTGAGGTTCCTTCGGTCTCTGATATTCTAAGATCCTACAACAAAATTCACTTGGAAAGTTCAAGTCGGAATCAGTTGGCTTGTGATGAAATGCTGACCCAACTGCCCTACATTAGTTGAGGTGGGGAAATGCTGCACACTGTTGCCAGACACATCTGACCACAGTGAGTGAGGCGACTGTTACTGCTGAACTTTTATCTTTGTACATCTTCGTTTCAAGATGAAGTTCACTGAGTTAGGGGAGGGGAGGAACCTACTCAGACGTTAAAGTTTCGGGGGTCTGGTGCCGGCGTGGGACTTTCCCACGTGTGCTGTGTGTGCGTCCTAGGGAAGTCTTGGGGGTCAGGCTTTGAGCTGCCCTAGGCTGGGGCACAGGGCACACTAAGGAGCTGGAAGGTGACTGGGACCAGCACATTTCTTGGTCCTTTCCTGCGCCGGAGATCCTGCTTCCCTGCACGTTAGAGGAGTCTCAGCATCCCTGCTGACCTCAGGTGACCCCTGCGGGCATGACGCTCAAGACTGGGGACCTGGAGGGGTTTGCCGGCGCTTTAAGGTCTAATCTTGGACCCGGTGCCCAAAGCAGGGCAGAAGCCCCCAGGCAAGGCCAGAGGGAACTGAATCCTGGGGGTAGGGGCACGTCAAGGACCCCGGAGGCATCAGAGCTTGAGCCATAAGTAGAGACGGGAGGGGCCGCCAGGTAGCACAGCGAGTGAGAGGACCGCCCCAGGGTCGGGATGACCTGGGACCGTTACTGGCCGTGTAACCTTGAGCAAGTTACTTAACCCCAACTGCTTAAAAAAAAAAAAAAAAGTAGAGACGGGAGGTCCCGCGAGAGAGGGGGGTTTCCTAGAAAATCTCAGGGGCTGAGCCCAGCAGTAAGAGGCAGAAAAACAGAAACGAGCGAGAGGGGAGGGGGAGAGGCACAGGAACAGAGACCCTAAGGGGCGGAGACAGAGAGGAGGTAATGAAGGCCTAGGGCAGAGGGGTAAGGAGGGAGGGACAGACGAGGCCCCCTCCCTGGGGCCTCAGCCACGTGCCCCTCCCCTCCCCCAGAGGAGGGGGGACGGACGAGGGGGCTGTGAGTCCCCCGGCAGCCACCAGGGGGCGCTGTTGGGAGCGCGGGGCAGCCGGAGCAGCCACAGGAGGGAGAGCCGAGGAGGCCGAGACCTGCAGGTTCACGAGGGAGCCCGGGGCGGGAGGGGAAGGCAGCCCGGCGTGGGTTCAGACCTCGACACCCTGTGCTCTCACGGGGGGCGGGGCCGGCCTTGTCATCGACAGACGGGGGCGGTGGGCGCAGGGCTCCTGCCCCGCCGAGGGAGACCCCGGCCTCTGCGGGGCCCTGGGGCCTCCGGCTCCCGCGTCCCACGTTCTCAGAGCCCTCCCAGCCCCGATGTCCCATGTTCTAAGAGCCGTGTGGATCGGACCTTCTTTGTTCTTGTGCGAAGCACCCCCCCCCCAACTTTGATGTTCTGTGTTATAAGCTCCCCTCCTGGCCGCGACAACTCATGTTCTAAGCCCCCCTCCCCCTCAGACATCCAGTGTTTGGGGGTTTTTTTTGGGGGGGGTTGCCCTTTTTTTATTTTTGGAAGGGGAGAAGACAGGGCAACTGGGGCTAAGTGACTTGCCCAAGGTCACATGGCTAGTAAGTGTTAAGTGTCTGAGGCTGGATTTGAACTCAGGTCCTCCTGACTCCAGGGCCAGTGCTCTATTCACTGCTCCACCTAGCCTCCCTGTCCCATGTTCTAAGAGCTGTCTGGATAGGACATTCTGTGTTCTTGTGCTAAGTGCTCCCCCACCTCAACTTTGATGTTCTATGTTCTAAGCTGCCTTCCCCCTTCAGACATCCTTTGTTCCAAGAGCCATCTGGATCAGACATTCTGTGTTCTGCTCTAAGAACCCCCCCCCATCTCTGATGTCCTGGGTTCTAAGTTCTAAGCTCCCCTCCTGGCCCTGACAATCCGTGTTCTAAGCCTCCCCTCTCCCTCAGACATCCTTTGTTCTAAGAGCCATCTGGATGAGACATCCTGTGTTCTTTGTTCTAAGGACCACCACCACCACTACCCTCCCAGCTCTGACATCCTATGTTCTATGTTCTAAAGCCCCTCCAGCTCTGACATTCATGTCCTGTTATTCCTCCTGGCTCTGACATTGTATGTTCTATGTTCTAAGAACCCTCTCAGCTCTGGCTTCCTATGTTCTGTGTTCTAAGGGCCCTCACAGCTGGGACATCCTTCTTTCCAAGGCCCCTCCACAGCTCTGACTTTCCTGTTCTGAATTCCCTCCTGGCCCTGATTTTCTGTGTTCTCTGTTCTAAGGACAGCTGGAAAGCTCTGACACTCTGTGTTCTGTATTCTAAAGTCCCTCCCAGCTGTGATAGTCTATGTTCTAGTGTTCCTGCCCATTCTGCCATTCTGTGTTCTAAGTTCCCTCCTAGCTGTAGCATGCTAGCATTCCAGGATCACTGTGGCTGCCCTGGCACAGCCGTCTCTCAACAGATACCCTTATTTGAGAGGGAGCTGCTCTGCCAGGCCTGGGGAGAAGGAGACTGATGAAAGTCCAGATGGAGTAAATAACACACTCCCTCTCCCCAAGCTGCCTGCATTATTGGGCTCTCCTCTCCTCCATTACTGCCCCCCTCCATTTCTCACACTCTTCCTTCTTTTTCCTTGCTCACTACCCTCACTCTCTACCTTTCTTTTTCCTAATCATACTGTCCCCCTCATCTCGTTCCTCCTCCTTTCTCCTTTGTCTCCCCCACATACCCTTTTCTCCCTCTTCCCAGAAGCATACAGAATCTGAGTTGGGAAAAGATCTCAGAGGCCATCTGACCCAGCCCATATTTGGCCAACAATTCCCTCTAAAACACCTCCAACAATTGATCATTCAGTCTTGCCTTAAAGACCCCCTAGTGATAGAGAATCCAATATGAACCCCTGCCACACACATAGCCTATTCCATTTCTGGATACCTCTAATTCTTAGGTGGTCATTATCTTAACCCCCTTACCCTACCCCACCCCCACCCTGTCCTCTTCCTTCTCCCTCTGTCCCCAGTAAAATGGGTGGAGTACCCCATTTCTGAGCATGACTCACACCAGAGGACTAGAGCTCCTCCTCATAGTGGGAAGCAGTTTATAGGGCAGAGGGCTCTAGAGATAGTGTTGCCTCCTTCCTTTGAAGATTTCTTCTGAGCAGTCACCTCTGACCCAACTCCAGCCCCATTCTGCTGCAAAAATCTTGTTTTCAGCTTCCTGGCCCTTCTCCTAGTTAGAACAAGTGACGTGTGGACATTTCTGCCGCTGACACAGATTGCAATTCATTGCCAGTGAGTAGATGAGAGATTTGGATCTAGAACGGACCTTAAGGGTCATCTGAGCCCACCTCCTCATTTCATAGATAAGGAAACCGAGGCTTAAAAAGAGGAGGTGATTTGCCCAAAGTCTCTCACTTGGAAAGTGGAAGATCTGGCATCTGAACCAAGATTTTCTTGGTTCCAGGTCCATAATTCCTTCCACTATGCCATAGTGCTTTCAATTATGTTTTCAATTCACAATTAATTCCTCTTGTTCCTACTCTCTGTAAACTCCAATCCATTCTCCATCTAGCTGCCAAAATGACTTCCCTACTCAGAAATTTTCAGTGGTTCTACCATAGCAGCTGTGATTAATCAACTAGTGGTGAGCCTCTGACCTGCTCAATTCAACACACTTATTAGGCACCTACTATGTACAAGAAGATAAAAATGAAATTGTTCCTGCTTCCAAAGGGTATATATAACTGATGGAAAATAAATATTAGGTAATTTGAGAAGGGAAACAGTACAAAGAACTGAGGGGATGAGGAAAGGCTTCCCAATAGAAGTGGCAGCTGGCACTCTGAGCCATAAAGGAAGCCAAGGCTTCTAAGAAAAGGAGCCTAAGGGCCAGCTTCACTAGGCAGGGACAAAGCTTGGAGACAGGAGATAGACTGCTGCGCCCAGTGGGAATGCAGAGTATAGGAAGGGGAGTAATATGAACAAAAGTCTGGAAAAAATAGGCTGGATGCAAATTTGTAAGTGCCAAGCTGGGAAGTTTGTAATTTATTCTAGAGGCAATAGGGAGCCACTGAAAAATCTCTCAGACAAGTTCCATGTTCTGACCTGTGCCTTAGGAAGACTGTGTTTGTAGCTGTGTGGTGGCTGAGGAACATCTAGATATTGCAATGGATAAAACTGGAGTCAGGAAGACCTGAGTTAAAATTTGGCCCCAGACTTTTACTAGCTATGTGACCTTGGGCAAGTCACTTAATCCTGTTCCTCACCATCAATCCTGTTGCCTCAGTTCCTCATCTACAAAATGAGCTAGAGAAGGAACTGGCAAACCACTCCAGTATTTTTGCCAAGAATGTGGTCACAGAGACCACAAATAACAAATAACCGCAAAATAACAACAAAATTGGAAAGTCACTTGGAGAATGGGGAGACTTGAAGCAAAAGAACTAATTAGGAAACTATTACAATTGTGATAGTGCCTTCAAGAGGTAACCAAGGATTGAACTAGAGGGGAAGCGATGTGAGTGGAGAGAACAAGATGGAAGAAAGAGATGGTGTGGAGTAGAAGCTACAAGCCTTAGGAACTGGTTGGATAAGGAGAAGGAAGAAAGGAGAGGAGAGGGTCAAAGATGACAGAATTTCCAGCATGGTAATAAGCTAAATAGAAATAAGCAAATTCTGGGGGTGGCTAGGTGGCACAGTGAATAGAGCACTGGCCTTGCAGTCAGGAGGACCTGAGTTCAAATCTGGCTTCAGACACAACACAAATCTAGCCTTGTGACCTTGGGCAAGTCACTTAACCTCAATTGCCCTACCTTACCCCCTCCAAAAAGCAAAAAGAAAAATATTTTTAAAAAAAGACATAAGCAAGTTTGGAGGAGGGATAGGTTTAGGGGAGAGACTATAATGAATTCAGAATATCGCAGATCTTAGAGGCAGAAGGGCTCTCAGAGACCATCTAGTCCATTCTCCTCATTTTAAAGATGAGGAAACTGAGGCTCAGTGGGATTAAGTAACTTGCCCATGACCATATACATAGTATCAGAGGTGGGATTTGAACCTAGGTTCCAGACTTTCCACTGTACCATGCTGGGCATGTTGAGTTGGAAATGTTTGTGGAACACCCATCTGTAGAGGTCCGTCTGGCAGTTGGCAACACGGGACTGCAGTCTGAGGGAGAGATTAGGGCTGCATGTATAGGTTTTGGAGTCACTGACATGGAGATGATAGCTGAATTTGTGGGAGAGGGAGTTTGATGAGATTACTGAGAGTGTAGAGAAAAGAGAAGATGGGCCATAATAGAGTCCTAGGGTCAGGAGATGGATGGTGCCTCAGCAAAGGAGACAAAGAGGATGTGACAGGTAGGAGGAAAACCAGGAAGAGGGCAGTGTCACCAAAGCCAAGGCATGAGGGGGCATTCATGAAAAGGGGGCGGCTGATAATGTGACAAGTTGCCAAAGAGTCAAGAAGGTTGAGGATTGAGAAAGGTGCATCAGGATGGTAAGAAGTTAAGAAATTCACAGGAGGTGAAGAGATGGAGGCAGCAAGGGTAAGGTGACTTTTTTTCCTGGGAGTTGGGCTGTGAAAGTTTGTGAAATTTTGAGAGGATGAGCATCCACTCAGCACTTGGTCAGACCCGGTGTGAGCCGTGCTGGTGTTAGATGGAGTCATAATGTTGCATAGGTCCTGGAAGCAAGAGGCCCAGTGATTAGGGAGGGCTGAGAGCACTGCTGTGGTCCTCGAATGCCAAGATACAAGCCGATACTTGAAGCCTTTCCAGCTCGGTAAGACCTGCCAGGATTTGTGATCTACTGGATGGAATAGCCTTGAAAAATCCAGGATCACCTTCATACCCTGATGGGATATCAAAGGAGGACTTCAGCAGAGATGTGTTCAAAATCAATAACTCACATTTACCTACCACTTTTAAGGTTCACAAGCCGCTTTCCTCAAAATAACTCAGTGAAGTATATAGAACAAGCATGACTGTCCCTGTTTTATGGATGAAGAAACTAAGGCACAGGGTGGTTAATTAACTTGCCTGTGATAGCAAATGGCAAGCCTGGATGATGAATTCATTTATCCCGAGTCCAAGATCAATTCCTTCAATCAAAGCACTTTCCTCACCACAATCCAGTAAGCAGTACAAAATTAATCCCTATTTAGTAGATGAGGAAACTGAGGCTCAAATAGGTCAGGTAACCTACTCAAGGTCCCACAGCTCATTGAGACAGAACTGGAGCTTGCATGCAGACTCAGAGACCAGTACTCTTTCCCCTCCTTCACTGACTTCTTAAAGATGCAGGGCTCCTTCCTCCAAACTCCCTCTCTCTCTCCCCCTCCTCCTCTCTCTTTCTCTCCTTTCCTCCTCTCTACCTTTCCCTCTCCCATCCTTCCTCTCTTTCTCTCTCTCCTTTTCCTCTCCTCTTTTTTCTCCCTCTTCCTCCCTTCCCCTCCCTTTCTTTCCCTTCTTCTTTCTCATCTCTCTCTCCCTCCCTCTCTCCCTCTCTTATTTTCCCTCCCTTTATCTCTCTCTCCCTCTCTTATTTTCCCTCCCTTTATCTCTCTCTCCCTCTCTTATTTTCCCTCCCTTTATCTCTCTCTCCCTCTCTTATTTTCCCTCCCTTTATCTCTCTCTC
>NW_027187460.1:221598-225345 GCF_028583685.1 Petaurus breviceps papuanus | reverse complement strand
TCTCTCTCTCTTTCTCTCTCTCTCTCTCTCCCTCTCTCTGTCTCTCTGTGGCTGTCTCTGTCTGTCTCACTCTGTCTCCCTCTCTGTCTCTGTCTGTCTGTGTCTCTGTGTCTCTGTCTCTGTCTCTTGGTCTCTCTCTCTGTGTCTGTCTATCTGTTTCTCTGTCTCTATGTCTCTCTCTGTCTCTGTCTCTCTGACTCTCTCTCTCTCTTTCCCCCCTCTCTCGTTCCCTTCCCCCCTCTGTGTTCTCAGCTTCCTCCCACTGGGATGCCCAGGGACTATTTTGTTCTATTATTTTCTGAGACCTGGAGCCTCTATGTCTCTCCTTAAAAATAAAAACAAACAAACAAACAAAAAAAGCTAGTCCATCAACTCTGGTTTAACCATAAGAATTAACTCTTAACAGGGATGAACAAAAATCAGTATTGGGGAGCTGGAAAGGCGGGCAGTTCTCATCCCATGTATTTGTTTGGGCAGGTCACCCAGCTGGCCTTTCTGGATGTCACATTCCTCCTCTGAGCAGGGAAAGTGGGACTGGATCTCAGTGGCACTTGGCCTAATTCTTGCTTCCTTCACTGACTCATCTCTCTAGGTTCTTTTCTGGGAAATCCATCCCACTCAGTCCTTCCAGCTTCCCCATATCACCCCCCACCCCAATACTCTCAGGGTTTTGTTTTTCCGCTACATCCTTCATCCCAACCCTATCTTCCAGGTTCATTGACTTCTGAGAGCATCTATCTGCCTGATGACCTGACCTTAGGTTGTCTTCCCTCACAGGGGACAGTTATCAGAGGACCTTAGCTAAGAGGGACCACAGAGACTCTCTAGACAGTCCCTCATTTTACACTTAAGGAAACTGAGGCCCAGAAAAAAAGTGACTTGCCCAGCCAGTGACACAGACAAGACTTGAACCCAGGTCCTCCTAGTACGGAGTCTGTTTCTATTGTACCTTGTTGCCTCCTTATCTTTGCTCACTCCCTGAGTCAGGTGCCAATAAATCAGGGAAGAAATGAAAATGACCTTTCTTCAGCTCCAGCATCCTCCTCATTTTTTTTCAGGAGCTGCTGTGAGGCTGACAACAGTCTGAACTGTCCTCCAGTCATGTATCCTCCCCTCCCACCTTACATCTACTCTGTGATTCCTCACCAGTAACATCCCAGTAATCCTCTAGGGCAAAGATTCTTTATCTTCTCTGGGTCTTGGACCCTTAATCAGTCTGTTGAAGCCTATGCACCCTTTTCCAGAATAATGTTCTGTTTTTAATGCATAATTGAAAGAAATTCTACATTTCACTTAGAGGTTAGTGAAAATTAAAAATGCAGTCTTGTCCCATACAGATTCATGGATCCCAGAATCCCAGCTTTAGTTCTTACTTGCTTTTTCCTCCTAACTCCCCCACAACTGAATCCCCAATGGATTAGAAATACAATTGGTAGAGAGTGAGTGGGCTGGTTAGTAGAAAGAGACCCAAGTTGCCCTCCTGCTCCCCCTCCTCCTCTCCTCCTCAGCTGGCTGAGGAAGTCTGCCCTTTGACCCTGCCAGGCCACCTATGGTCAGCGTTGTTGGTTGCTACTATATGGAGAGGATGGACCTTGGGAGAATATGGGAACTGAAAGTTCCAAAGCTGATGGGGAAGAAGGCTCCCCTCCCAGAATAGAGTTGAGGATCTTTCCTAACCTCACATGAGTAGGCAAGATGTGAATAACATATGAGTAACAGTGAGTGAAGTGTCATAGAAGGACACCTTGAGAGGACAGACTGCCTAGCAAGCCAACCTGCACCCTAAACAAGAAGGTCCTTCCTAGGTCTGGGACTGGGACTGAACCCTTTAGTCCATATGGAAGTGGAGGGGTTAGGGCAGGAGTGGGGAACCTGCAACCTGAAGCCACATGTGACCCTCGAGGTGCAAGTTGGATTCAGTCAAAGGGCTGCACTTGAGGACCTAGAGAGTCACATATTGCCTTGAGGCCACAGGTTCCCCACCCCTGGGCTGGGTACTTCCAAATCTGGGGCCCACATTGTTATAGGCAGATGTCCGAGAGATCACTTGGATATTAAGGCTTTCCCATTGTTGTTTTGGACTATGCACATCGGGATCCTCCAATTAATTCCCTTTCCTTGGAGCTTAGCAAATCCCATTTCAGACACCAACTAGCCATTTGACCACTGAACCTCACAAAGCCTTTGTTTCTTTCTCTCTAAAATTGGGCATATAAAACCCTTGAGAGGAAGCATGGCACAGTTGATGGAAAGTTTGCCTACCACAGAGCCAGGAAGGCTTGACATTGTGGACAGTCTGGCTGTGTGACCCTGGACTGGTCACTTAACCTCCAAGCACCCTAGGAAGTTCTCTGAGAATATAAATTGCAGAAAAGGTGCTGACCTGCATTGGTGAAGGGAGTTTCCCATTCAGGAATTCCCTATACCAATGAAATCACATGCCACTAGGTGGTACAGTGGATAGAGAACTAGCCCTGGAGTCAGGAAGACCTTAATTCAGATCCTGCCTAGATATTTACTAGATTTGGGCAAATCACTTAGCTACTTTCTGCCTCAGTTTCCTTAACTATAAAAGAGATAATAATAACACTCAATGTCACCCTGGACAAGTCACTTAATTTCTGTCTGCCTCAATTTCCTTAACTATAAAATAGGGATAATAATTAATCATACCTGGACAAATCACTTAACCTCTGCCTCAGTTTCCTCCACTGTAAAATGGAGATAATAGCACTACCTCCCAGGGTAACTATGGGGATCAAATGGATAATATTTGTAAAGCTCTTACTGTAGTACCTGGCACATAGTGAACATATAATAAATGCTTGTCCCCTTCCCCATTCCAGATCCCTGTAGTATTTACCTCATAGCATTGTGGTAAGGCTTAGATGAGACAATATGACATGAAATACTTTGTAAACATTAAGGTGCTATATATAATATATAACTATTATAATTATTATACTTTATAATGCATAATTATATTATTTATAATATTATTATTCAAATGAAGTCATATTTGTAAAGCACCTGGCACAGAATAAGTGCTTAATAAATGCTTGTTCCCTTTCCTTCCTCCTTATTCTTACCTGTGAGTCTGTGCCATCCCATGGTATGGTACCAAAAAATCCCATTTCCTTAGGAATTAGGAGGCCTGGTTTTTAGCTGTGACTCCCATTAACTCCCTGCATAACCTTGGGCAAGACCCTTGGCTTTCTCTGGCTCTCATTTTCCTCCCCGTCTGATAATAGTTTGTTCCAGATGTCCTCTAAGGGCCCTTCCTGTTCTTACCATTCTATGTGCTAAGGCTCCTTCTGGCTCCATTATTCTCGGATTCTATCATCCCATACCCTTTAGTCCTACAACCTAAAGAGACAGTGCAGTACCATGGCTAGGGGCTGAACCTGACTTGGAGGGCTTCATTTTAGATCCTGCTTCTGACACCTATATTTGCAGAGTGACACCCAGCCCAAATTCTGTTTACCTGAGGCGACTCCCCCAGGGCAGTATCTGCAGAATCACAATAGGGTTGCAATATGTGTTGATGGAAGGAATTCCCACACCAGGAGTTTCCCTGTGGCTGTACATTTTTGCTACCCAGGGGACCTTAAAGTCTCAAAGGCTCAATGTCCTTATCTGTAAAATGAATGAGTTGGACAAGGTGAAATCTAAGGTTCCTTCACTTATAAGGGATATGATCCTCTGATCTTGGGTCACCAGTCAGTCAGTATTTATATGTGCCAGGCA
>NW_027187460.1:179374-221198 GCF_028583685.1 Petaurus breviceps papuanus | reverse complement strand
AAAAAATCCCATTTCCTTAGGAATTAGGAGGCCTGGTTTTTAGCTGTGACTCCCATTAACTCCCTGCATAACCTTGGGCAAGACCCTTGGCTTTCTCTGGCTCTCATTTTCCTCCCCGTCTGATAATAGTTTGTTCCAGATGTCCTCTAAGGGCCCTTCCTGTTCTTACCATTCTATGTGCTAAGGCTCCTTCTGGTTCCATTATTCTCGGATTCTATCATCCCATACCCTTTAGTCCTACAACCTAAAGAGACAGTGCAGTACCATGGCTAGGGGCTGAACCTGACTTGGAGGGCTTCATTTTAGATCCTGCTTCTGACACCTATATTTGCAGAGTGACACCCAGCCCAAATTCTGTTTACCTGAGGCGACTCCCCCAGGGCAGTATCTGCAGAATCACAATAGGGTTGCAATATGTGTTGATGGAAGGAATTCCCACACCAGGAGTTTCCCTGTGGCTGTACATTTTTGCTACCCAGGGGACCTTAAAGTCTCAAAGGCTCAATGTCCTTATCTGTAAAATGAATGAGTTGGACAAGGTGAAATCTAAGGTTCCTTCACTTATAAGGGATATGATCCTCTGATCTTGGGTCACCAGTCAGTCAGTATTTATATGTGCCAGGCATTCTGAGTGATAAGAAATGAAAGGCAACAACACAGACCCAGCCCTCAGAGTTTACATTCTAATTGAAAGCACTTTGTACAGTGCCTGGCACATTGTAAGCACTATATGTTAGATATTATAATAATGACTATCCTTATTAATGGGGGAGACAACATGAATGTGGAAGGAGGGGGTGCTCAGCAGCACTAGATTTTTAGTGTAGAGAATTCCTAGACACCCTCAGAGCAAGGGGAATTCTGGAAATGTAAGAGAAGGAGAAGGAAAGAGCCCTTTAATAGACAGCTGGATCTGTCCATCAGGGATTCTTGGGCAGGGCACCCCCACCAAAGAGTTGTCCAGATCTCTGTGGCTCTGGTGTGCTCCTGAGCCATCCCAGGTAAATTAAAGGGTAAGAAAGAAGCGGGGTGAGGAGAAAGAACGAGACCTAAGGAAGTTTGGGGGGAAAATCAATTCACCCCATTCATAGTGGATAGAGTGCTAGACATGGAGTCAGGAAGACCTGACTTTGAATCCTACTTCAGACACTCAACTAGCTATGTAATCCTGGATGAGTCACTTTAGCCTCTGTCTGCCTCAGTGTCCTCATCTGTAAAATGGGGATAATTATGGTGCCTACCTCCCAGGCTTGTTGTTATTTTCAGACATCACTGATTCAGAGTCATTACCCCTGGCAGATTGTGGCTGTGCTCTCTGGGGGTTTTATCCAACTCTCTCTCTCTCTCTCTCTCTCTCTCTCTCTCTCTATCTGTATATATTGTTTGTATGTGCAATTTTACATATAGTATGTGTGTGTATATATATATACATGTATGTATGTATAATCCTGCTATACCAGCCATACCTGAAGAAGCAGGAGGATGGGGTGGGTGGGAAGGGGGGAAACGGAGCACATTCACAGAGTAGAGGTGGCACAGTACAGTTGATGAAGACTCTATCCTGATTATTATTAATTATTATTCACATTTCTCTAATGTTTGAAAGCTCGAAAGTTGTTAAGATTATGAAGAAAGTGCTTCCTTCATAATGATTCTGAGAGAAAGAGTAAGATTATTATTTTTCCCATTTTATAGATAAGGAAATTAAACTTGGAAAGATTAAGAGATTTGTCCACAAGGATACAGCCCAGAAATTTTGAACCCAACACTCAACCTCAGTTTCCCCATCTCCAAAATGGGGGGGGGGGCAGTGAATTCGTTGACCCTTAAAGCTCTCAGTCTATGATGCTGTGATCCCTCTGTCTCTGTGGCTCACTCCCACCCCCCCCCACCCCACCCCCCCTGCAGGGCCTTCAGAGGAAGTTCAGAAGTTGCCAAGTAATCCCTTGAGCAGTCTTCAGGGCAAGAAAGGCCCCTCACACAATGAGAAAATCTGCTCAAGGTCAGGGGTGGGGATAGAGCCTGATGTACTTTCCTGATGGCTATTTTAAACTGGCTGAGAAAAGCAGGTTTCACAGCTGAATAACTAAAGTACCTTTCCCACCTACTACCCCTGACCCCATAACTACCAAGCCCCCAGATCCTTCTTTCACAGCGTAACAGACAAGTGGTCATATCCCACTTACCCTTCCTAAACTGGGATATCCAGAACATAGCACTTTCCACAGCACTTAATGGGTAGAGATAGTCCTTTCCTCGCAAGGACCCAGTGGGGCAGGGAGGACCAGGAGCTATATCCCTATTTTATGGGTGACGAGCCAGAGGCTTAAAGAAATGACCATAACTTGCCTCTGGTCACACAGCTAGTGGATCCTAAACCAGAACCTGGAACCAAGTTGGTCTTCTGACTGTCTGCACAGTGGGAGTAGAGGCCTGAGCCACTCACCCCACTCAGCCCATTTGTAGCCTGGCATCGGGGGGATGCCCTGATCTTTGTCCTTGAGCCAGACCCAACCAGACCAACCCTGCAACCAATAAGCCCTCTGGGGCAGAAAACTTAATGACATCTCATAAACTCTCCCCAAATTTCATGGACTATCAGAACTGGATAGAGTTTTAGATGCAATCTTGGATAACCTCATTTTACAGCAGAAGGTCAGGCAGTGAGTTATAGGACAGCCTTAAAGGGAGCTGTATTCTGTTCACAAGTCCTCTTCCTTACCCCATTTGACCTTCATAACAGCTCCATGAGGCAAGCAGGCAGAGCAGGGATTATTATGCCCATTTTATAGATGAGAAAACTGAGATCCAGAATACAAAAGCCACCTCATGCTAGGTCCCAAAGTGCCTAAGCCTGGGACCTAGGTCTTCTGAGTCTCAGGTCTGAGCTCTTTCAGCCTGACGTTTCTCCATCTGGACCAGAGTGCTCTTGACTCCCAGGTGTAGCTGGTGTCATATGCTTGGGGTGCTGAAGATCAAGAGAGGAAGAAAGGTGTGGGGACAGCAACTGGCAGATGAAAATTCCCCACATGTGCCCCACACCATGGTGCAATGGAAAAGATGCTACATTTAGAATCCAAGGTCCTGGGTTCAAGTGCTGCCTCTACTCCTTACTATCTATATAGCCTTAAGCAGATCATTTTCCCTAGACCTAGGGTTATCTTTAAGCAGTTACTGCTATTATAGGGTGTGAGAGGTGGGAGGGGAGAAAGTGAATGACTGAAGTTCTCAAGGGACCTTTAGGGGATGTCAGAAAATCAGCAGGCACGAGTGGATGCAGCATAAAGAAGCTGGAGCCTGGCCTGGGTCCTGTGGACACAGCAGCACGGAAAAAGTTAGTTGTGCTGAGCATATATTCTGTGTGGGAGGAGAGGGTGACGAGGCAAGACAGTAGCTGTAGCTTTATAAGGGAGTGTGCCTTACCCGGCAAAGGGAGAACTGCTGAGAGTAGAGACTGACCCCAGGGGCAGAACATTCAGGAACAATATCCTGGCGGGGGCACTTAAGAGCAGGTAAGTATGGACTTGACTGTAGAGATTCTGTCCCTGTTAGGGGCCTGATGGTGTGTGCTCTGTAGTTCTGTGCCCTGACTGATAATGCCCTTGTGCATTAAAGTAATTAATTAAGCATAAATCAGAATGACGTGAGCAACAATGACCAGCAAATCTTGTGTAGCACAACTTAACTGAATCATCTGCTGAATTCCCCTCTGGCCTTCTTCAGAAGGACGGTGCCCCCTGGCTGGGGAGGAAGGGGTACTGAGCAACCAAGCTGATGGATATTGGGGGTCGCTCCAGAGACCGAGGGAATGGGAGACAGGTGGACGGGAAGTAGGCTCCTGGAATTGCCTGACCTCTCAGGACTGGAATGATTTCCTCTTCCTCTCCCCACTTCCCCTCCGACCTCCAGCATCCCCTAGGGTCCAGTTGGGGAAATGGGAAGGAAAAGAAACGTGACAGGCACTATGCCAAGACCAGAGCTGGTGTTCAAAGAAGGGGAAAAACAATTGTCTCGGCCTGGGAGCTGAGCCTGTCTATCTCTCCAACACCCCTTCCCATCCTTCTGTGGCGTCCTTTAGCCCAGCCAAGCACCACGAAGACCTGCAGAGACCCTACTGCCATCCCATCTCTCTCACTGCCTCAGCCAAGAGACGACCTTCAGGTCCCTTGGTCCCACTGTCCACACCACCACCATCAGGAGCACAAAGCTGGGCTGCAAGGGCTGTCCTGTTGGGATGAGAGCCTTTATTACCATCTTGTTGGCAGCTCTGCTGTGCCTGAATCAAGGTGAGTAAGCTATCTGGTACTGGGTGAGGAGGTGATAGGTATGAAGAAGCCTGCCTCATTTGAGGGGAAGAAGAACAGAGAGCAGAGCCATTAGAGAGGGGGAAAGGAACCCTACTTCTCCCTCGGAAGTGAGCAAAATTATACCCCAGTCAGAAGGCAGAGGCATGCAAAGGTGGACTGGGAGAGGGGCTGGTGCTTCCAACTGGAGAAAGTCCAGGACCAAGAGAGCTGAAGTGGTCATCAGACAGCTGTATTTAGAGTTAGTACACCAGCCTGTGGGACCACAGTGTAGTTGAAACACGTGATGAATTGGAAGTCAGAGGGTTCGAGTTCAAATCCCAGTTCTGCCACTGACCTTTGACAGATCACCTCCCTGGGCCTCAGTTTCCTTTTTGTAAAAATGAGGGGGTTGGATTTTATGACCTCTAAGGTGGCTTCTGTCTCTAAACACAGGATGTTCCAGAGGCCTTGGGGTAGTTTTTTAAGCCATGAAAGTTTCATAGCAGGACCCTCTATGATCCTCTGAGTCGGATGCTTGTTTTGAGAACATAGAGGAAGGAATTCACTTAATGCGGTGAATCAGCAGGAGAAACAAGACTTGAATCCTGGTTTCCCGACTCTGAGTCC
Source organism: Petaurus breviceps papuanus (assembly GCF_028583685.1). Taxonomy (NCBI): domain Eukaryota; kingdom Metazoa; phylum Chordata; class Mammalia; order Diprotodontia; family Petauridae; genus Petaurus; species Petaurus breviceps. The sequence goes on along the minus strand of NW_027187460.1, from coordinate 216,285 downwards.
AATGCCTTTTCTATCATGACATGTGTTAGGGCTAGATTGTAAAGGGCCTTGAATGCCAGGCAGAGCATTCTTGAGGCAATGGGGAGCCCTCAGATGTTCTGGAGCTGTGAAGGGACTAGAGAAAAGGGGAATTTACAGAGAACAGTGTGGATAGAGCCTCTTCAGAGGCACCACTAGAGACCCTAATCCAATTTCCCTGGGAATGCCTAGCCTCTGACTTGTATTTCTCACTTTGGGACAGGGAGTGAACAGAAGGAGACAAAGTTGGCAGATGAAAGCAGAGAAGAAGATTATGACTATAAGGATGATGATGATGATGAAGATGATGAGGATGAAGTTGAAATCAAGCACATTCCCTATGAAGGTACAACTCTGTTCCAAGTCCAACCTGCCCCACCCCCAGGACCTGGTGCAGCTTCTAGGCTGGGGGCGGAGTAAAATAGATGCAAAGACAGTGCACATGATCAGGGGCATCGGAGGGGCATAGAGAAGAGACAGGGGGAGGGAGAGGGCGAGGAAGGAGGGGAGGCTTCCTGGAGGAGGAGACATTTAATACCTTCACCATTTGTCCCAGGCCCTCTCTGTTTGTCATAGGATTTTAGTGGTGATGGGTATGAATTCAACAAGCAAAACCAGGGAAGACTGTCCAAATATGGGAAACAGCCTAAGCAAAGGTCCAGAGTCAAGAAGGTGCCGGGTGTTGTTTAGTTCAATTGGTCTGGAGCAGAGAGTACCTGGTACATAGAGAGGAGTGAGCTGCTTGGCAGAGCTGGAAGGAGGATTAGGTGAATGGAGTTTTACCCCAGGATGCTGTCTCCAATGGGAGGTGGGAAAGGGGAGGGCCTTCCACCCTGGAAAGGTGCTGGTCAGTACTTCCCCTCTGAAGCGGCCACCGTCCCTGTACAGAGACTCAGTCCTCCGGAGGCACAGGGCACATCTCCTCCCATCACCCCTACCACCCCAGGTTCCTAATATTGTGGCTGCCTTACATGGGACTAAAGGCTGGGACCCTGATGGGTAGATGGGTGGGATTGTCTTCAGTAGATGCCTCCCTCCCCAACCCCAGGGGAGACTAAAGAGCTAGGACAGGCCAGATAGAGAATATAAAAGTTCATGCTAAGAACCAGTAGTATGTTTACTCAATGCCTACTGTGTGCAAAGCCCCATGGTGCCTTGCTGAGAAAGAAAGGGGACTAGGGAGCTTCAGTGTCCTTGTCAGCCAGTCAGCAGGTATCAGATATTGATTAACCATCACCTATGTGGCAGGCACTGTGCTAAGTGCCAAGGGCACAAAGAAAGACAAAAAGCAATTCTTGCCTTCAAGAAGTTACATTCTACTGGGTGAGACAAAATATGAGTGACTAAGTACCTAAGTAAGATAGATAGAGAATAGATGGAAAATCGTGTCAGAGAAGGAACTAGTTACTGTGTGTACCCAAGGCAGGGTGTGATAAAGACCAGGAGCAGCAGTTCTCTTGGCATGGTGGATACAAGCACTGAACCTGGAGTCAAAAGACCTGAGCTCAAATTCAGCCTCATTTACTAGCTATGTGACCCTGGGCAAGACACATAACTTCTGTCTGCCTCAGTTTCCCCGTCTGTAAAATAAGGATAATAATAGCACCCACCTCGCAGGGTCATTGTGAGGATAAAATGAGATAATGTTTGTAGGGTACTTTGTGACCCTTAAAGCAGTTTGTAATTGCTTTTGTTAACTCTTCATGACCCCATTTTGGTCTTTTCTTGGCAAGATGCTGGAGTGGTTTGCTACTTCCTTCTCCAGCTCACTTTACAGAGAACGAAAGTGAAAAAAATAGGGCTAAGTGACTTGCTCAGGATCACACAGCTAGTAGGTGCCTGAGGCCAGATTTTAACTCAGGTCTTCCTGACTCCAGGGCCAGTATTCTATCCACTGTGCCACCTGGCTGCCCACATAAATGGGCTGTCTTTGATGGGAGGTGGGGAAGGAGAGGGCCTTCCATCCTGGAAAGGTACTGGTCAGTACTTCCCCTCCAAAGCAACCACCATCCCTGTACAGAGGCTCAGTTCTCCAGAGGCACAGGGCACGGCTCCTCCCACCCACCCAGCCACCCCAGAGTCCTAATACTGTGTCTGCCTTACATGGGAGCCTTGTTGTTGTTGTTGTTGCTGTTGCTGTTGTTGTTAAAGGACACACATGGTGCTATGGGTGAGAGGTCTAATCATGAGGGGTGAAGAGGGAAAGATCACTTATAGCTGGAGATGTTTGGGAAGGCTTTCTGGAAAATGTTAGATTAGATCAAGGGTTCTTAACCTCTGGTTCATGAACATTTTTGTTTTTTTTTTAACTAATTGTATTTCAACATAATTGGTTCCCTTTGTAATTCTGTGTTATTTTTATGCATTTAAAAACATTTTTCTCAGGGGCGGCCAGGTAGCACAGCGAGTAAGAGCACCGGCTCCAGTGTTGAGAACACCTGGAGATCGAATCCCGGGCTCAGACACTTAGCACCCACCCAGAAACACCTGGCCGTGTAGCCTTGAGCAAGTTACTTAACCCCAATTGCTTAGGGGCAGCCAGGTGGCTCAGCGAGTAAGAGCGCTGGCTCCAGTGTCGGGATGACCTGGATCAAGTCCGGGCTCAGATACTCAGCACCCCACCCAGAAATAATAAATGGCCGTGTAAAACTTTGCGAAATTTATTTAACCCAATTTGTTAAAAAAAAAAAAAAAACATTTTTCTGGGGCAGCTAGGTGGCACAGTGAGTGAAGTGCCAACCCCAGAGTCAGGAGGACCTGAGTTCGATTCAGGCCTCAGACACTTAACACCCACACAAAAAAACTAGCTGTGTAACCCTTGGGCAAGTTACTTAATCCCAATTGCCCTCCAAAAGGCAAAAAAAAAAAATTTTTCTAAGGAGGAGTCCATAGGCTTCACTAGGCACGCCAAAGAGGTCCAGCACATAAAAAAAATTGAGTACCTGTGGTAAAAAGGTGGGAGTTATTTGGCTAACTGAGAAAAGCAGGGATGTGAGCCCAGCCATATGACCCTGGGGTAGGGAAGAAAAGAGAAAGAGACAGTCCCTGTCCTTAGGAGCTAGCAGCCTCGGTGGGAAGACAGACACAGTTAGTTATAATATAAAGCAAGATGAGGTTAAGGCCATCTGAGGGAGGGCCAGATGCAGAGTTGGAGAGGTTCAGAAGGAGAAATGGCTTCCCAGTGGGGGTTGGAGGGTCAGGAAGGTTTCCTGATCACAGCATTCGACCTGGGCCAGCAAGGAGCAGTGGGATTTGAGTAGGAAGGGGTGGTACTACCTGTGGTAGGGTAGGGAGGAAAGGAAGATTGTGAGGAGAAGGTAGACAAGAAGAAATGCCATTCAGTGTCCAGATGGGTAGTAGCAGCACTATGGGCAAGAGGAGCTTAGAAAGGAGAGCAATGAGCTGGGGGCAGTGTAGACAGGGAAGGCTTCCAGCAAAGAGGGAGTTTGAACTTTTCATGGAAGAGGTCTCACATCCCTAAAGCAATTAAGGTTTGCAAAGCCCTTCTACTGCAAATACTGTGATGATCCCTATTTTATGGAGAAAACTAAAGCTCAGAAAGATTGAGAGACTTGTGCAGAGGCACACAGCTCATAAGGGTCAGTGCTGGAACCCTCTCATGTCCAGCTCCAGGGCATTTTCTACCAAACAACACCACATCTCCAGCAAAAAAAAGGGGGAGAAAATCTTTTCATTAAGGGAGAGGAGCAGGCAGAGGAAAACCTCCATGGTGTAATAGGTAGAGTCAGGAAAATCTGGTTCAAATCCTGCCCCAGATCACAGTAGCTGTGTGACTCTAGGCCTTTCTAGGCCTCAGTTTCCTCATCTGCAATATAAGGGGGGTTGACCTGGATGAGGGTACCTTCCAGCTCCAAATCTCTGATCCTTCAAGGTGAGAGGAACTTGAACCTTATCTGGAGGGAAGAAAAAGTCAATGTCCTCCTTCCTGGTGACAGCAGGGCACTGTCCTAGGACTGTCCTAAGTTGTGGCAGTGAATGGGGTTAAGCATTTGGCCAACTCCCAGCCGGTTGACTCCCAGGGCCCATTGTCTTCCTTTCCCCTCTGTTCTGGGGAAAGGTCTGTTTTGATGTTATCTGCAAGCCAGTACTTCTTCAGTTCAATTGAATTCAACAAACAAACAGTAGTAATTGCCCTCTGTGTAGAAGGTCTTATAATTATCTGCTGAATATTACCCTCTAACCTCACTGTCTACCAGTCTTAGCATTTCTCAAATGTATTTATCAAGAAATGAAATGTGTCAGCCTTATCTTTGTGCATATTCTACTCCCCAATTGAACTGGGAACTCTGTAAGAGGAGGGACAATTCCTTAAACTTTGCAGCTCCCCTCAAAGCCTGGGATGGTACTCTGTACAAGTAGGAGCTTAATAAATGCTTGGGAAGTGTTTTTTCAGTCTAGTGGGAGGACAGATATATAAATGATACTAGCAGAAGAAGAGGAGAAAGATAAGGGCAAAGAAGAAGTCCAGGCAAAGTACATCAGGAAGTTTGAAAAAGGAGAGGATGCTTTCACTTTGGGGCTGGGATGAAGGATCAAGGGAGACTTCATGGCGGAGGTGGCAACTGAATTGGGCCTTGAAGAAAGGGAGGGACTTCAGTAGACAGAAATGGTGGTCAATGGAATAAAGGGAAACCAATCCATGAGAATGGGAAAGAGAGTTGTCCAGATTGTTTGGTGCATAAACTCTCTACAAGCCGGTAGCATTAGATAAAGCTGAACAAGTGTCTTGGAGCCAGACTGTAGAGCACCTTCATGTCCACAGCAGGAGGTTGATACTTGTTTGGGCAGGCAGTGGTAAGCCAGCAGAGGCCTACAGAAGCAGCATGATCAGAGTGGTGTGTTAGGAAGATGACTTGGGCTTCTGTGTCAAGGATGGACCAGAGAGAAGAGAAGCCCGGAGGGAGGAACAATACTTAGGAGTCACACGGGCTGCCAACCACAGACAGCCACACTGCCTGGGTCCAGACTCTCTCTTCCTCCCCACCTTGGCCCCCCCTTGTTTCCTTTGTGACCCACCTCCATAGTTGTTACCACGCCCTCCTCTAATTTACTCTCCCTGCCCCTTGTCCTAGCTGCTGGCTCCACATTAGCATTGCACTTGGGGACTCAGTTCTCAGCATCTCACAATTAGAAAAGACCTCAGATTTCCCTTAGCCCAGCACATGCCTATGTAAAAATCTCCTCTGCAACATCCAGCCCAAAACTGTCACTCTTTAGATGAGGAAACTGAAGTTAAGCAATGTACTCTAGCTGTGTGACTCTCTGGGCCTCAGTTTCCTCATCTGTAAAATGAGAGGGATTGGACTCAGTAATGTCTAAGGTACCAGCTCTAAACTTATGATCCTGTGATGTCCCTAATAAGGGCTCACCTGGTGTCCACTCTCGACAGCCCATTCCACTTTTGGACAGCCCTAATCATTAGGAATTCTTTCCTATGTTTGCCTGATTGCAAATACCACCTGTCAATCCTAGTTCTTCCCCCCAATGCAAGTGGAACAAAGCTAATACCTCTCATATATTAATAATGTTTCCTTTTCCTGAACATAAGATCACTCTTTCCCCACCTCCAAGTCTCCTCTCCTCCAGCCTACACATCTGTAATTCTCTCAAGAGATCCTCATAGGATGTGGTTTTCAATTTGCACCTCCTTCTGCTACTCCTATTCATCTGTGTGACCTTGGGCAAATCACTTGACTACTCTAGGACTCAGTTTCCCCATATGTAAAACGAGAAGGTTAGACAAGACAATCTCTGAGCTCCCTTCTAGCTCTGAATCTCATAAACCAATGATCTTCCTCTTCTCTTTTTCATTCAAGTCTGTTCTATATCCCCAGTCCATAAAGAAAGCAGGAGGTAGAGACTTAGTCCTGTCCCTTGGGGGACTTTACAGTCTAGTTTGAAGGTCAACAAGCACTTAAGGCAACAAATGTTTGTTAAACACTTACTATGTGTCAAGCACAGTGCTAAGATATGAAGAAAGAAGGAGGAAGAAACAGTGGAAAGTGGAGGAAAAAACAGTCCCTGCCCTCAAGGAGGTCACAATCTAATGGGAATGATAACACTTAAACACCTATATATAGACAAGACAGATAAAGGATAAACTGGAAATGACTGAAGGAGGGAAGGCCACTCACATTAAGGGGGATGTGGAAAGGCCCCATGCAGAACAGATATGTCAATTATACATATAGTCATGCAAAACAAAACTCCACATTAGCCATGTTGGAAAAAAAAACACAAAATAGCACAAAAAATAAAGTCAAAAAAGTATGTGTCACTCTAAACTTATAGTTCATCAGTTCAGAGAGATTTTCAGTGGGTAGAGATGAGGAAAGGATTGAATGTCAGGGACTGGCCACCTGGTCAAATGAATAGAGAGGCAGAAAAACATAAAATGAGGTTAGGAAACTACTAAAAAAATTTTTTGGAGTAAGGAGGCAAGGTCACACAGCTAGTAAGTGCCAAGCGTCTGAGGTCAGTTTTGAACTCAGGTCCTCCTGACTCCAGGGCCAGTGCTCTATTCACTTCACCACCTAATTGCCCCTAGGAAACTGCTAATTGACCCCTTTGGTTAATATTCAGAGAGTGTGAAAGGGAGGAATGTGATTATTTCACATTACTGGAAAGGTAGATTGGAGCCAGATTATTGACCACCTTTGAATTTTATCCTATACCTTCCTTCTCTCACCTTTCCCTTACCCTCATATCTCCAGGTTCTCTGGAATGCTACACCTGTGAGTCAGAGACCATTGAGGAGCACTGTAACAAGATCAAAACCTGTGCACCCTCTCAGACCTTCTGCAAAACCATCATCACCAGAGGGAATGCCGGTGAGTTGTGGGGAAGTGGAACCACACTAGACAAGAGGGACTGTTCCTAAGGTCATAGAATCTGAATTCAGGGGAAGGACTTAAATAGGCAGCCTGCTTAGAGCCCTGGACTGAAAGTTTGGAGACCTAGGTTTGAGTCCCAGCTCTGCCACAGACTAGGTCCATAATCTTGAGTACATTATCTCTCCCCAAACTTCAGTTTCTTATCTGTAAAAGAAGAGTGATCCATAAAAGAAAGACCCCTCAAGACCTTCTAGCTCTGACATCCTGTGTTCTAAGGCCAATTTTAGCTCTATCCTTTCATGATTCCATGATCCTGGTCAATTACCACCCCCCTTCCTCTATGTCTCTTTCCTTTTTTCCTTTCATCTGTCTTCTAGGACTTCTCCATATTCTCATGGCCCCCCAACCCAAGGAAGGAAGAACTAAGTTCTTGTTCTGCCTTGGTTATTGTCATAATGGATGATGATGATGATGATGATGATGATGATGATGATGATGATGATGATGATAGCTCCCATTTCTTTAGCACTTTAAGGTTTACAGGCTCTCCGAGTTGTAAGAGGACTCAGAAGCCATGAAGCTCAATCTGTACCTTAACATGAATTCCTGCTTTATCCACAATAGGAAGTCACCCAGCTTCAGCCTGAAAAGTTCCAGTGAGGCTGACTCCAACTACTGTTCTATACATCCCATTCTACTCTTAGAAAATCCAAATTTTAGGAATTTGTCTTGACATCAGACCTAAATGGGCATATTTGTCCCACTCATTGTTCCTGGTTTTACCTTCAGGTCCCAAGCAGAACAAATCTAATCTTTCGTTCTTATGACAACTCTTCAGATAACCAAAGACAACAATGGGGATCCCATTAGTTGTCTTCTTTTCTCCAAGCTAAGCATATTTTTTTCCTTTAACACTGCCTTATATGGCATCTTCAGGCATCTCACCATCTTGAATGCCCTCTTCTAGATACATTCCAGCTTATCAATGCCCCCCCTTAAAATGATGAGCCCAGAACTGAATCCAGTGGTGTCTAAAGAGGGCAGAGGAGAGAGGGATTATCATTTTCCAAATCTGAGCTCCTTTTTTCCTAAATTCTTTTTTTATCTGTTATATCATAATGTAGACTTATATGGAGCTTGAAGTTTACTAAAACCACAATGTTTCCCACACAAGAATCCATTACCAAGCCATGTCTCACTATCCTATACAAGTAAAGCTCAATTTTTAAACTGATTCTGGACATTCAACTGATTCTAAACCCAAATAGCTCTTCTATCATCTAACCCAGATCTCTCTACCTTGTAGGTAAAGTAAGTGTAAGAGGTTTTGTCAAGGTTTGGTTTTGGTTTTGTTTTTGTTCTGTTTTGCCAAAATCAGGGTATACTTAGTTTGTCTACAGTATTACCTTAATCTACCAGTCTAGTAACCATATCCATAAAGGAAATGAGGTGAGTCCAATAGGACCTTTCCTTAATGATAGCTGCCATGCTACCTCATGGTGAGCCAGCCATTCCTTTCTAAATGATTAGAAACTTTCCCATTAAAAAATATACCCTAGAACTTTGCCAAGAATTGAAGAAAACATTGAACCTGCAGTATGCAGAATCCACTCTCCTCTTTTTGAAAGCTCATTCAGTATTCCCCCTTTTCAAGTTGGTAGTATCTTTCTTCTTCATGATCTTTCAAAGATGATAGACGGCTGGGTATCTCAGTGGATATAGCACTGGACCTTGGAGCCAAGAAGAACTGGGTTCAAATTCCACCTAAGATACTTCCTGTGACCCTGAGCAAATTACTTAACCTCTGTTTGCCTCAGTTTTTTCATCTGTAAAATGAAGATAAAAATACCACCTCATCCCAGGGTTGTTGTGAGGAACAAATGAGATAATATTTGTAAAGCACATAGCAGAGTGTCTCGCACAGGGTAGATATTTAATAAATATTTGTTCCCTTGTTTCTATCCTTCAAAGATCGGTAACAGAAATTCTGCCATCACATCTGCCTTTTTCTTAGCTCCCCTAAGATATATTTATCTGGGCCCAGAAACCTGAACTCACTAAGGATAGCTCAATGTTCTTTTACCATCTCCTCACTCATCTTAGGGTTTTAACTCCTAGTTAAACTATGTTGTTCTAGCTTTCCCAATCCAAAGATTTTGGGGAAAAGAAAACAGAAGCAAAATGAGAGTTGAGTACTTTGGTCTTCTCATTTCCAACCTTCTGTCATCCTATCTATCTAAGTAACTGGTCCTATGTCTTCTTTGATCTTCCTCTTATATTTTAAAGTTTTTATGAAAATCTTTTGTTTTTACATCATCTATATTTCCCAGTATAGCTCCTTCCCAGAGAGTCATATTTTATACCAAAGAATTTTTTTTAAAAAAACTATAAATTGCCAGCCATCTCCCAAGTCTTGAATGATGTTCCTTCCATCTTCTTCCATAATGGAAAAAGAGGGTTAAAAATATTATATCTCCCAGGAGGCTGTGTGATTAGTTTCAGGCCCATAGGCTGATAAAAGACAGTCCTTGACTGCAAGGAGATTATATTCTACTGGGAAAGGGGATGGGAGAGAGATATAACAGTCACACAGAGAGGTAAACACAAAGTGTAAAAGATAAATGCAAAGTACTTTCAGGGTGGGAAAATATCTAGCCCCTGGGGAATCAGGACAGATTGACTAGTCAATAAATATTTATTAAGCACCTACTGCATGATAGAGACTGTGTTAAGCAATGGGGATAAAAAAAGCACAAGACTGTTCCTGTTCTCAAGGAGCTTGTAGTCTAATGAAGGAGAGAACATTCAAACACTTATGTGCAACCTATAATTAGGATACATTGAGAATAATCAATAAAAGGAAAGCACTAGAATTAAAGGGGATCAGGTAAGGCTTCTCGTAGAAGGTGGGCTTTTAGCTGGGACCTGAAGGAAGACAAGGAAGCCAGGAGGTGGAGAGGAGGCTGTACAGGGGAAAGCCAGTGAAATGGTCTGAAGTCAGGACATGGGAAGAGAAGACTACATGGGACATGTAAGGTGCTAGGGAACATCTGAGCATTCTTCTTGCCCTAACATTGGCTACCAGCCTTAGCTCATTCTGGCCATTCATGCTGCTGACTCCGTTCTTACAGAATGAGGTATTGTTTCCTTTTCATCCCATTTACAGCTACGTAGCCCTCTCTAGGCAATTGCTTCTTTTCCTCCTCATCGGAATCATATCTGTGTATTCAGAATTTCATTTACCAAAGCTTCCCATCCCTCTTGAGATACCTTACCTTGCAGAATGTTAAGTCGGTGAATCCCACCTTTCTCATAATCTCTGCTCTTTGAAGTCCAGTCTCTTCAAATCAAGGCTGTGTATCAGACGATGCTGGTTTTCCTCTCCTTTGTGCTGAGCTCTATGATAGAGTGGTCACTTGCCCCTTCTTCCCATCCCACCCTCCACCAAAATATCCATCATTTCTCCTTCAGTGACCACTATCTCAGAATCGAGTCCAGAACAGCAGTTGCCACTCCTTACCTCCTTTATTTTTTGAAGGATGAAATTATCCCTAAAGTAGGTCAAGAATTTGTTGACTATTCTACATCTGACAGGGGGAAGACTCCAGCAAGTATCTGGATAACTGAAGTCACCCTCAATAGAAAAGCATGCATCATTGACAACCTGTGACCCATTAACCAAAGCCCTCCTCTACTTTATCCTTCTGTACAGGTGGCCAATACAATATTCTAATGGCAACATCCCCTCTGCTTCTTCCTTCATGGATTCTCATCTGAAAGTTCTGTACCATATTTTCCCCTTTGGGATTCCTAGATTTCCTTACTAGAATACATCTTCATATATAATGATATTACAAGAAAAATGTCTGCCTTCAACCTAGTTTTATCAGCAAGGCCTAAACACAGGCTCTAAAACCATTTGTCCTAAGTGATACCTGAGATTCTACCATGATTACTTCATTTCTTTGGATTCAATATTACTTACTCCAGGCTCACATTTTAAAATCCTCCCACTTTTCCCCATAAAGGGGGCACATTCCGTTTCTAACCCTTTGAGGGAAAGAATTTTCTCAGAGAACATTAAAGGATGTCAGACCCAGAAGGAGCCTTAGAAAACATTTTATCTAATCTTCTCCTTTTACAGAGAAGGAAACACCTCCTAGAGAGGAAATAACTCACACAGTGAGTTAGATGGAGGCAAAGCCAGAATTAAAACCAGCTTCCGCACCTCCCATTTGGAGGCTTTTCCCTTTCACTGTGCTAACCTTCTATAGATGCCTTCCCCTAAAGCCAGAGACTCTTGGAGCAGCATGCCTTGGGAGATGGGGGTGGTGAGAGCTGGGGAGGGAGCCTTCTATTTGAATGCAGCAAGCTCTTTTCCTTATCCTCCCTGGAAGGAATGATGAGATTAAGACTAGTAAGGGGGAGACTCAATGTGACCCTTATTCTCCAGGATTGAAATTTCTGCAGATGGGGTCCCATGAAAAGTGGGACCTTAATCTCACTCCATTTAAGGGGGCCCAGAAATAGGCCGCATTCCCTGCTTCCCATAGAACAGAAATATACCTGATCATATGAAAAATATGGCAAGCACAGAAGAAGTGAGGTTCCCACTGCCCCATCCCCCACTCCCCACCCCCCAGTTGAGAGGGATAATGGAGGAGAGCTGTCAGAATAAAGTGTCATTTTGAAGTTCATCATTCTCCCAGGGCCCACTCCCTGGTCTTAAGGCAGACCCGGATTACTGAGTCCTTATTCCCATCACCACACCCTCAGCCTGCTCCCCCCACCTAATCAGTAAAAGCTAGTAGCTACCATCCCCCTAGGAGATCCAGCCTGGGACCATGCCCTCACCTCCCAAGCCCTCCACATGGCCTTCTCATTCCCTGCTCCTTCCTATGCAGAGTCCAACTACCTTACCACCTTCTCGGCGTGGTGCTCAGATACCTGCAAAGAAGTCACCAAGATCATAGAGGGGACTCATGTGACCGTGAACTGCTGCCAGTTTGACATGTGTAACCCCTTGTCAGTGGAAGGCAGAGTCTCAGACACAAATTCGAAGGCCAATCATGGGGGCATCCTTACGGGTGTGGGGACAACCACCCTGTTCATGCTGCTCTGCAGCTGGCTGGGGAGAGGCCTATAAAAGGAGATACCCCCCCCCAGGAGCTCTCCTCCACCCTCTGGCCCTACTTCCTTGTCCCTGACCCCCTAATTCTACCCCACTCCAAGGAAGAGATCTCCTGTCCCAGGAAGTCTCTAGCCCTTCTCCCCCAGGCCTATGTTCTATGGTCTGTTTTGTTTCTGTAATGCTGTGTTTTCAGCTCTAACATCCCTTTTAATGTTCAGAGCTCTGCCTCTAACATGGTAGGTTCTAAGGACCTTTCCAACTCTGACATTCCATGTTGTATGTTCTCAGGTCCCTTCCATTTCTAACATTCCATGTTATGTGATCTGAGGTCTCTCTCAGCTCTGACTTTTTCATATTCTGTGTTCTAAGGTCTCTTCTAGTTCTGATATTCCATGATTTTATTACTTCTCAGATGGGAGGGGACCCAATGAAGGAGAAGGGCCTTCCTCAGACCAACTTGGTCTGTCTCCAGGAAACAGGTCACAGGGCAGAAATGTTCAGACTTGTATGAATTGTACTCAAGTCTCTGCTGCATCTCCCTACCTGTGTCTTCCTGTAGGGAAGAAGAGAGGTGTAGGTGTTGAGAGACAATCTGGAGACAAGCTCCTGTATCCTGGAGCTGGGACTCTGCCCCTCTCTAATGCCATACATCTGAAAGGAATTGTGAAACAAGAGTCTAATTGGAGGGGAGGATAATGGGAGGACAAAATGTTAGCCCTGGACCAGTCATTTTTGATAGATATCTCAATGACCTCAAAATATTCTAGCGTTTACTGTCCCACCACCTACTTCCTCTGTCCCCATCGGTCTCTCCAAGTGGTCCTATCTTCATGACTAGAGTACTACCTTCTAATAATAAAGTTTTGGTTTCTTTAATAAGCAGCAGCATTCAAACCCTCCAATGACACCAGCATCTGACATGTCCCTGCTCCTCTCCGAATCCTCTGTTTCCTTGCCTTTAAAGTGAAGGACTTGTACTGTGGTTTGTAAGGTCCTTCCAACTCTGGTGTTCAGCCAGTTGACTCAGCCAAAACTAGGGGTAGGCAAGGTAAGCAGCAGACTAGGGAATAACATTCAAGAGTCAAAGAGAGAGAGTCACAACAAGGGACACTTTTTTCATATCACTTTTTATAAATGCATATATATTTAATGCCCCCAAATCCTGCTCCCTATAGCTTATAGGGATTAACATTGTGACAAATTAGCACCTATATGTTATAGTGAAAGCATGGGAAGGCAGTAGAATATACTGGGGACATAATTTTCAAAATTTGTTAGAGGTACACAAATGCTTTGTGGTTTCTTCAGATTTGATGTCAAAGAGTCAAAGAATTCAAAGCTGGAAAGGACCTCAGAGAATTCCAAACCTCCCCATTCCTATTTTATTTATTCTTTTTTTTCTATAGTGTGAGGAAATATTTTGTTTTTAACACAATAGCTGTTATCCACAAGCACCTAAACAAACCCACTTTCAAAGACTATTCCCTGAAAAACAGCTTATCAATTATTTCTCCCCATGTAATAACTTTATGTATTATTAATATCAGAATCATTTCCCAGTATACCACTTCCACATTGAATTTCCCCTTGTAACAAAGAAAAATTGAAGTCAAACACAAAACAACTGTGTAATAGTAATATACATCACTCCTCACCCATACTGCCCCACCTCTCTACTCAGAGGAAGAAAATATTTTTCTCCTCCTTTCTCTAGGACCAGGACAGGTTGGTGTAATTATTGTGACTTCAGATATTTTAATGTTCTTTTGTTTACATTGTTGTAGTCGTTGTAGATATTGTTCACTTGGCTTCTACTCTTTTCACTCCATATCAATTCATACAAGTCTTCCTGTGTCTCTCTGAATTCTGTATATTCATCATTTCTTACAGAATAATAATATTCCATCATGTTCATATACCACAGTTTATTCTGTCATTCCCCTATCGATGGTTGCCCACTTTGTTTCCAAAGTCCTTGCTACCATGAAGAGTGATACTATGGACATTTTGTTATATATGGTTATACATGCCATTGACTGGGACCTCATTGTGTCAAAAGACATGAATAATTTAGAGACTTTTTTGCATAATTCAAAATAGTTTTCCAGAATCCATCCCTTTATTTTACAAATGGGAAAAACTGAGGCCTAGAGAAAAGTAAAATGGCCAAGATCATTCATGTACTGGATTGTGGAGCCAATATTCATATCTACATCCTTGACTCCAAATTCACAATGCCATGTTGAGTTCACCCACGGGAGGCGACCCTGCCTAACACACACTAGTGATCAGAGCCACCACAAGACCTGAAGGGAGACACTCTCCCAAGAAAAGTGGGTCAGAGTCCAAAGCTTAGGGATAAACCAGAAGTTGCTCTCTATCAGGAATCAATTTCTTGGGCACACCAAATGAAGAAACTGTGACAGATCAAGAAGCAAAGAGAGATAGCAGTGGTAAGCCCACATCCCCTTATGCTTGGCAGTGACATATCAGTGTGGTCATGAGTTAATGGTTCACCTTTAACTCCTCCTGATTCAGCTGGGCAGGTAAGGACAAGGGATCAGAGAATAAAGAGAGAAATTACAATGATAACTTCCAAATCTACAGAGCATTAAATTCAAATGATATTAAATAACATTTTAAATTTCATATCATAAATTTAAAACTGTCAACAAAAGCAAGTAATCAAACCTACATCACAATGAGTAAATTCTTATTTAAAAGTCTTAGCATTCAACAAGATAGAACCAAGTGAATCCTTTCCCATTAAAAGTCAGTTACACAATGAACTCACATAGCAAATAACAAAGAAAACCCTTTATCCAAGTTGATAGCAAAAAAACAGACATCAGAAAAAAATATACGCATGGAAATACATACCACACAACATGAAAAGAATGAACTCTCCTTTGAGGAGCAAGATAGCTCAACTCAATCAAGAAGGAAAGTTCCAGATCTCACCCAAGGGGAAATTTCCTGAAGCTGAGCAGAGGGACATGATGGAGACTGCTAGCTCTTATCATATTGGCCTCTTCCCAGAGACTTTCTTCCCCTCCAGAGACCTAAAGCAAAATTGAAATGGTCATCTCAAAGATAAATGCCAAAAGAGGCCAGGACATCCCTCCTCTCCTTTTCTTACCAACTCCACTCCACTCTTCCTCATGCACAGGCAATCAAATAATCAATCTCTGTCAATGAGGAGAGGACCCCATGCAACTGGCCTTTTAAGCCAAGGATTACATAACTATGTACAAGCAAGCTATATACAGGAAAAAGTAGAAATAATCAACAGGAAGAAGACAGATTGGGAAAGACTTCCTGTGGAAGGATTTTAGTTGGGACTTGAAGGAAATTATTGAAGTCAGGAAGCAGAGATAAAGAGGTACTATTCAATGCAAGGAAGATAGCCAGTGTAAATAGATGGAATGTCTTGTTTATAGAAGAGCCAGGAGGCCAGAGTCCCTGGACCAAAGAGTACATATCAGGAGGAAAGTGTAGGAAGACTGGAAAGTTAGGAGGGGATTAGTTTATGAAGGGCTTTGAATGACAAACAGCATTTTATATTTGATCCTGGAATTTCTAGGGAACTGCTCAGGTTTATTAAATTGGGAGGTGACATGGTCAGATCTGTATGTTAGGAAAAGGTGGCTGAATGGCCAGTAGAGTGGGGAGAAACTTGAGGCAGGCAGACCCACCAGAAGACTATTGTAATAATCCAGATGAGAGGTGATGAGAGCCTACAACCTAGTAGTGGTAGTGTCAGAGGAGAGAAGGGGGGCTATTTGAGAGATGTTGCCAAGGTGAAGTGAACAGACTGGCAACATTGGATATGGGGAATGAGAGAGAATGAGGAGTCCAGGATTACTCCTAGATTTTAAGCCTGAGGGACTGGGAGAATGATGTTGCCCTCTGCAATTCCAAGTCTAATGTTCTTTTCACCACACCACACTGACCTTCTACGTGGTCATTTACTATCATAAATAGCATTGGAAAACCTAGAACTCACTTCTACCACCACAACTACCACCTCCTCCTCCTCCTTTTTATGGGGTTGACCTTACAGATAGGCAGAGTAAAGAGTTCCCTGTCCCCCAACATAACATCCCCGTTGCTTGTTACCAACCAGTTATCTTTTGAGAACTTTATCTTTTTAAATCTTTTTTTGAGAACTTTATCTTTTGGTGTTTGACAGACTTGTCCCATCTCTAGCAATCCCCTTTTGAGACAAATATCTCCCAGAATACTTTATAAGATTTGAGCTGTCAACCATGGTCTTAGGCATGGCATAGTAAGAAAGAGTTCTGATTTGGGGTTAGGAGAGGTTGGTTCAAATATTGGTTTTGCACACAAGCTATATGGCCTTGGATAAACCCATGAACCTTAGCTTCCTCAGAGATTAGCCTGGGTAATCTCTGAGATTCCTAGCTGCTGTAAACCATGTATGATCATCCTACATATCTGCCTATTCACTGAGAACAAGACACCACAGTCTATGGGGAAGGGAATTATGAAACTCTAATGAAACAATAGATATAAAGCACTTTGCAAGTCTTAAAGTTGTGTATAGATGCCAATTATTGTCATTATCACTAGCCTAACTACATTCTTCAAGCCTTTTACTACACTCCTGCTGAACTCAAAGCTGTCTTTATAGGGCAATATAAGGGTGTGCTGGTAAATGTTTAACAACCAGAATCTGGGAGAGAGAGGAATTTTTTTTAATGTACACGTTTAAATCTAATCTGAATTATGAACACTTTCTTAAATCTAGACAATCAACAAAACAGTAATTCAAGCTGTGATTTATAACTATTTCTGAGGTATTAATAATTAGGAATCAGCTCCCCCCAGTGGTTAAAGATCGCTCAAACACACTGTCTGGCTACAGTATAAGAAGGGCTCTAGGCATGAGGGTCAGTCAGTCAATAAGCAAGATAAATTAGTACTATGCTATTATGTTGATGGCTAATTATTAATTTGTAATCCACCCTTTTCCTCTTATATCTTAAAGCCCAACTCCTGAAAAGGTATACTCTGAAGAGTATGGCTAAATGATGAGATTACTAGGCCTCCAAGGAACATGCTCCTTTAACTAGGTTGGTTGGGATCCCACACAACTGGGAAACCTAATTTCTGGTTAGAGGATACACAGAATCCAGTCTGAGTGAGTCTTTCCCTGGGGGAAGAACCCCCTGTTCTTGATTTCCTCCATTAGAGCTTAGGGAGACCTAGCTCATGAAGGAGAACGTAGCCAGAGAGATCCTAATAGAAAAAGTTCCCCCCTGCCCAGAAGATTTGAGATTGCTGAGTCTCACAATCAAGCCACATTCTCAGCAGGAGATGCTGAAGGCTTTTAGCCCACCTCCTCATTAAATGTCTTTCAATCAGGGTTGAATTTCATTAGGGGAGTTCCCTTTTAGAGGATACACATCTGATTTAAGGCATTTCAGAATCTCCTTTGGTGTCTTCAGTTACTGAGAGGAATCTCTGACCATCAATTTGTTCATTACAGGCTAGGCTAATTAATAACTCTGTCTACTGGGGGTTTTCATTCATCATACAAGTGAGGGTCAGGTAAAAATAAGGAATTGTCGATTATAATCTGAAAGTGGGAAGAGGATTTAGAACCTATGGTTTAATTGAAAAAGCTATTTCCATTGATTATCTCCAAAGGAGTAAGGAGTCAGACACCTTGTGAGTTTTAATCCTGAGTGACACTTGATAGGGACAAAGATGGCAGGCAGACTCCTAGGGCCAAAGGAGATTTTTAAAATTCAAAAACAGGGGCAGCTCAAACTTGCTATGTGACCCTGGGTTAGTCATTTAGTTTTTCTGGGCTTGTTTCCTCATCTGTAACATGAGAGCATTAGACTGGATGACTCCAAGATCCTTTCCAGCTCTCTATGATCCTAAGTCATCTCCTTGATTTTTCCACTCCCAATGAAGGAATTACCTTCCTCTGCAGCTTCCTTGGCAAAGTGACAGCCTTTGCTTGAATATTTTCCAGTGATGGGAAACTCACTTTAGTTTTTAACAATTTTCCCAGCTATTGAAATGGAACCTGATTCCCTAAGACTATCCCATCCATTGATCCTCTAATCTGGAACTCCCCAATTTTGTCTCTGGGAACTATGGTTGGAAGCATTTGGAAATGATGAGCCCTCTTAAGACAAAATCAAATGGGCTTTGAGTTTCTCCACTGAGGTCAACCCTGAATCTACCTCACTTGATTTGCCCAAGACCCAAATTGTGGTTCAGATGGGTTCTCCTAGGAAAAGCAGAAATGAAATCACACAAATTCTCAGAATTCTAAAGCTCATCAGAGATCATCAGGTCCAGTCCATACCTCAACAGTTTGGAAGTGTTGGGATTTGAACTCAGTCACCTGATTCCATGTCCAAGACTATTTCTGGAAGTTCAAAACCTAGGATAGAAATAACAAACTGGAAAACCCCTTGAAGACCATCAGCTCCAACCAAATCATTTTCTAGAGAAGAAAACTGAGGCCCAGAGAAAGATATTTATTCCATGTCTTAAAAATGGTATCAACCTCCAAGTCCAATCCTCTTCCTACCTTCCCTGGGAGGTGCTGGGACTCAGATGGAGGTGGGAGATGGATATTCAAGTCAGTTTTTACTACCATTGCCTGGACAACAAATCATTCAGTTTGTCAGAAATGTGGAATGCATGAAGAGGAAATAATGTGAAATATTTGGAACCAAATTGCACCCTGCTCTGGGAGGTTCTGGGACTCTGACTGAGGTGAGAGATAAAAGCTCATGTTGGTTTTTTTTTTTTAATTAGTTTATTTTTAACATTCTTTTCTCTTAATTTTTGTTCCAAATTCTCTCTCTTCCTTCAGCCCCTCCCCAACCCATTAAGAAGACAAGCAATATATCAATTATACCCATGAAGTCATACAAAACAGATTTCTGTATTAGCCATGTTGCTACACACACACACACACACACACACACACACACACACAGCAGGAAACATAAAGTGAAAAAAAGTATGCTTCCGATCTGCAGTCAGAATTCATTAGTTCTCTCCCTGAAGTTGGACATTTTTCATAATGGGTCCTTTGGAATTGTCTTGGGTCATTGTATTGATCAGAATGGCCAAGTCTTTCACATTTGATCATCTTTACAATATTGCTGTTACAGTGTACAATGTTGTCTTGGTTCTGCTCACTTTACTCTGCATCAGTTCATGTAAGTCTTCCCAGGTTTTTCTGAAACCATCTCCCTCATCATTCCTTACAGCACTTATAGTACTACTGTAACTCTACAATCATATATCACAGCTCACTCTGCCATTCCCCAATTGATGGGCATTCCCTCAATTTCCAACTCTCTGCCACTACAAAAAGAACTGCTATAAATATTTTTGTACATATAGCTTCAGGGCAGTTTTTACTACTATTGGATGGAAAACAGGTCATTTATATGAAATGTAGAATCGTCTGGGGAAATCATGTGAGATAAAGTTAGGAAGGTCGGGTGGGGCCAAATTGCCCTTTCTTCCGCAGCAAGCTACCCAGGGAAGTGCTGAGACTCGTGCGGTCACGCATGCAAGGAAACAGAAGCCAGTTTGGGGAGATGAGTACCGCGCTCCCTCCCCCGCCCCGCAGCTGGCCAACAACAGAGATGCCGAGTCCTCCCGTCTTCCTAGAGCGTCTCAGGAAGCAGCCGGAGGACCAGGCTGAAGCGGCTCCTACGGAAGGGGGTGTGTGCTGTCGAGAGGACCCTTCCTGCCGGACCGTGCTCTGATTCGGGCTCGGGGCCTGAGCCGACGTGTCTGTGCTTTGGTCCTTTGGAGTCGGCTCTCCCCACAGCCCACCCCGACGAAGCGCGCCTGGTTTCACGTGAGGGACTGCGCCTGCGCCCCGGGGGCGACCCAAGGGCCCCTAGGCCGCGGCCGGCCACGAGCACGAGGGTGAGTCCGGAGGGGTTGGGGATGGGGAGTGGCGGGAGCGCACCCCTCCTCCTTTTTCAGAGCCCCTCCTTTCTTTTCTCCACATTCGCCCACTCGCGTTCCTGGTTTCCCGTGGCTTTGGACACTCTTCCCCCTCCCTCCCCCCCTCAGGATTGAACTGGAAGAGAGCGAGGGCAAGCACGGCATCAGTAAGGGGCCCGAAGATGTGTCGGAGTCAGAATGGCCGCAAGCATTTATTAAGCGCCCCCTGTTTACGGACTTTGGGCTAAGAAAGCGCTGGGGATGCAAAGAGACCGGCTGTGCCCTCGAGGAGCGTACAATCTAACGGGGAAGGCTAATTGTAAACAACTACGTTCAAACTGGAGATTGACAGGCCAAATCGGACGTAATCGGCCCTGCACCTGCATGAAGGGAGGTCGGGGAAGGCTTCCTGCAGGAGCGGGCATTTTAGGTGGGGCTGGAAGGAATCCCCGAGGGCGAGGTGAGGGAGGGAGAGCTTTCCAGGAATGGGGGAGTGCGGGAGTGGGGACTTGGAGCGGCTGTGCCAACAACAGCGAGCATGCAGGTGTCATGTAGAGTGGGGGGAGGGAGTAAGAGGAGGGGCCTGGAGCACGCCAAAGGGGCCAGGCTGTGGACCCAGACCGGCCCACTGCTTTCTAATGAATGTCCGAGGCAGCATCTGAACCGAACCGGCCGATGTCCAGCTTGTGGTACACCCTCTCTGGAATTACATTTGCCCATCAGATTCCATCCTTCTAGATTCATCTCAGATCAGGCTTTTAGCATCCTGATTCTGTTGATATACATTGGAGTTCTTAACATAGAGTCCAGGGCAGCTAGGAGGTGGTGGGTTTGCAGTCAGGAAGACTTATCTTCCTGGGGTCAAATCTGGCCAAGTGACCCTGGGCAAGTCACTTAACCGTGCTTACCTCAGTTTCCTCATCTGGAAAATGAGCTAGAGAAGGAAATGGTGAACTACCCAGTATTTTTGTCAAGAAAACCTCACATGTGGTCATGAAGAGTAAGACAAGACGTTAAACAAGAACAAAAAATACAGGGTCTAGAAACTTAGGGCTTTTAAAAATATTTTAGTAACTATTTCAGTGTAATTGGTTTCCTTTGTAATCTTGTATATTTTATTTGATACATTTAACAACTTTCTGAGGAGTCTTTGGGCTTTACCAGACCACCAAAGGAGTCTATGACATAAAAAAATGTTAAGAAGCCCTAATCTAGATGGTTGCTATGGTTCCTTCCAGGTTTGACATTGTACTTCTAAATAACAGTGAGGGAGAGGACAGAAAGTTCACCCTCGAATTTATATTCAGAGAGAGAATTATGTCAAAGGCCGTAAGCTCCTGAAGGACAATTTACCAGATCTTAGTATTCCAGAGACATATAGAAACATCATTACTGTGACTCCCTACGTGGTGGTATGTCATAAGTGCACACTCACTTTTATACCCTCAAATAAACTAATGAACAGTGATAAAATACAGCTCTGCAGGATCATTACACAGAAAATACACAATTTTGTTAGTGTCGGTAACTATAGGATTTTAGAATTGGAAGGAACTTTACTGGTACTGTATAGTCTGTCCTCTTCATGTTACAATGTATACTTAGTGGAGTAAACCTGTATTTCTTTTTTTTTTTTTTGGAAGGCACTTGGGGTTGAGTGACTTGCCCAAAGTCAGAGTAAACCTATATTTCACTGAGACCTAGAGGAGTAACTTGCTTTTACAAGGTTATACAGTAAATTGGCAATAGAACCAGGATTAAAACCAAGACCTTTCTTGTCTCTGGTAAAGCATTAGATTTAGTTTATTGTAAAGATCCCTGGACTTTGGAGTTTGGAGACCTGGGCTCAAGTACCACCTTGGGCAAGTCACTTGAGCACAATGGAAAAGGGGATTGTTGTTGTTGTTATTAGAGATATAAGGTTTCATGGACAAATTCCACCACCTTTGAAATTCAAATTCAATTCAACAAACTTTATAACATACCTACCTTGTGCCAGGCTTTTTCCTAGGTGCTGAGAATATGAAGATAGAATTAATTGGCCCTGCCCTCTAGAACCTTATATTCTGGGTGATACAGAAGTAGTACAAGTACTCTATATTTTAAAATAGGCTATGTTAGTGGGAAAATTTGAGGAAAGAGAAAATACGTGCAGTTCAGAAACTCAGAGAAGGCAACATACAGGAGATGGCACCTCACCTAAACCTTAGAGAGTTTTGAAAGGGAAAAATGAGTAAGGAGAGTACTCCAGGCATGTAGGATCACACCAGAATATTCATGGAGGTGTGAGATTGGCAGGTAAATCAGTTTCTGGTGTTGCCAGGGACAATGGCGGGGGAGGGGGGTCAGTTTTCTGAACTGTTGACTGCATGAAGGAGGATAATGTGAAATAAGGTTAGAAAGGTGAACTGAAGCAGGTTATGCTGGTGTTGCTTAATGCTGCCTGGCCTTTGCCATTAAATCATTTCCTGGGACTATGGCTGACAGTTAAAGTTTGCAGAGTACTTCACATACATTATCTTATTTGAACCTCACACTAAACTATAGGTGCTCGAGGTATTATTGTCATTTTACAAATGAGAAAACTGGTGCTTAGAACATGAAGCGATTTGCTCATTATCTTACAGCCGGTGTCTAGAGTGGGATACTATGATGCCTCTTCCATGCAAGAAGTAGTTGGCACCTACTGATAACAATACCTGAGGGAAAGTAGAATCTAGTCTTAGAAAATCCTGGAGAGAATATGGTAGAAATAATACAGAGCACTAGGTTTGGGTTTTTGTTTGTTTGTTTTTTTAATCTTCCCTATCACTTTGTTCTTCCTGATTTCCTTTAGGAAATGAATGAAACCCTGGTTCAACCTTCTGTTCCCCCTTCTCCCTCCCCTTGGAATGAAGTATTAATATTTTTATCCTTCCTCATGCACCTGTAATATTCACTGTTCCCCAGGTCCCATTTGTGCACATCACCAGAGGATATGGCAGCTGTGGGGACAGTACAAGAGACACTCTCTGCTTCAGCCCACATCAACTTTCCATCACCTGGATCCCATTCAGGGCCTCCGCATCATGAGATGCTACTACACCTCCAGGATCCCCAATACGGTACTCAATCTACCCCAGCCCACTCCCAGAGCTCTGTGTCCCTCCTCTTCAGCCAGAGCCTTCAACATAGATTCCTTCATAAAGTCGTTGAGCACATTTTGATAAAAATATTGTAGAGGCAAATTGGATTTTTCTTCTCACTGCAGATATGTCTGCTTTACGTTAGACAGTTTACTGTCTTTGCTGATAATCATTTTTTGTTTATTACAGGAATTGAAATAAGGATACTTGTGAATTAGAGTTGTCCTAAATTTAAATAAATTTATTTTAAAATATTTATAGATGAGAGTTTGATACTTTTGACGATCTGTGATTTCATTAGTGGGTTTGCTTAAATCTGCCAGTGTAGATCAATGTCATTTCATTTTTCATCTTACTAGACTCTAGCCCATATTCATAGATAACTCACATGCCTGTAGCACTTTATGATATATCAGATAATACACTTAGAGGTACAAGGACTCAAAGAAATCATCTCCATCCCCCTCATTTTGCTGATACCAGCTCTGAGACCTCTCTGGGCCTAGAGAGAGGACTTGACCAAGACCAACCACAAATAGTAAGTGGCAGAATCAGAATTCGTGCCCCAAGTCTGCTGACTCCAATCTTTCCATTTCCAAGCCTTTCCATTATCTTGTACTCTCTTAACTTTTCAGAGCACTTTCATTGCAGTAATGAGGTTGATAGTGAAGTATCATCTCCAATTTACACTGAAGAAACTAAAGAGAGGTCCCACAGCTGGTAAGTGCCAGAGCCTAGGATTGACAGCTCCAAGTCCAGTGTGCATACTGCCTCCCTAGTATAGTGTAGTGTTCCTCTTACTCTTTTTGTATCAAAGATACCATTGTATCCTTTGGATTATTCCTCAGTTAATTCTCATTTTTGGTATGTGACCAAGCCTACATGCTTTCCCAAGTGTTCTTATCTTTGATATTGCTTTTTCTTCCACTTCTTGCATGTAGGTCATTATTGGTAACATATAGCATTTGTGCACCTTCTAAACATTTTCTAGTCATTTGAACTTTCCAGGGATGATGTTGTTCCATCCTTTGCCAAAGTTATAAATTTTAAACATGCATGAGGTTTTTACAGAAATCCATTTTTCCACTTCTTTCCTCTTTTGGTTATATGATCTCTATGTTTAGATGTAAATGCATATACAACATACAAAACTGGGGAAAAAACAGCTAATATGTTGAATAATGACATCCAGAAAAATCTACAGGCTACAACATTGGGCCAAATCTAGTAAAAATAAATTTAATAGTGGCAGATTTAAGGTCCAAAGAACCAACTGCATGAATACAGGACAGGAGACAGATAGCTATAAAACATGTAGGCATTTTAATGGGCTTCAGAATCACTAGTTATGGTGATAATGGAAAAAGTGTTGTATTTGGAGTTAGGGCCCATGCATTTGAATCCTAGCTCTGCCACTTACTCTGTCAACTCAAACAAGTCACTTTTTTTTACCTACTTCACTTCTCTGGGCCTCAGTTTCCTCACCTGGGAGATGAAGGGATTGAACTAGATCAGCAGGTATTAAGTTTTTTGTCTTGTGGACCCCTTCAGCAGAAGTCTGTGGATACCTTCTCAGAATAATGTTTTTAAATGCAGAACATAAAATACATAGGGTTGCAAAGGAAACCAGTCATATTGATTTGTTATCAAAATAGCAAAAACATGTTCATGGACCCCAGATTAAGAACCACTGGACTAGACGATTTCTGAGTCTCCCTCCAGCCCTGAATCTGTGTTCCAAGAACACTATGACATGGCAGCCAAAAAAATTAACTCTATTAAAAGGAGACATAGCCTTCATTATGGAAGAGGTTTGCTCACTGTGCTGTTCCATGACCCAACCACACCAAAGTAAGAGTTCAGGTCTAGACAGCATTTAGGAAGCACAGTAATGAGAGTAGGTGACCCAAATAGTGAATGGGCTATCCTCTCTGCCATTAGATGCTAAGCTGAAGAAACCAAGAGTATTTAGCTTGGAAGAGAAGATTTTTAGGGGGATAACGGACTTTAGATATTTGGAAGGCTGTCATGTGGAAAGACACATTAGATTTTTTCTGCTTAGCCCCAGGGGGCAGAACAAGAAATAGTAGGTAATGGGGTGGCTAGGTGGTGCAGTGAGTAGAGCACCAGCCCTGGAGTCAGGAGGACCTGAGTTCAAATCCAGCCTCAGACACTTAACAATTATTAGCCATGTGACCTTGGACAAGTCACTTAACCCCAATTGCCCCTCCAAAAAGCAAAAAAAAAAAAAATAGGTAAAATATAGAAGTAGAATTCACTTTCATATAAGGAAAAATTTCCTCACAGTTAGTGTTATCCAGAACTAAAGCGGGCCACCTCAAGAGGTAAACAGTTCCCCCTGAAGTGGGGGCAGAGAACTATCTGTCAGAGGCAGAGGGGATTCCTACTCACATCCAGGCTGGACAAGGTTGCTTCTCTGGTCTCTTTCAGTTCTGCTTCTGACTCTTGCCATCTTGGTTGGTGCACCCATCAACCAAAGAAATCACTTCTCTTTTGAAGTATATAAAATTGGGTTCAGTGTGATAGCCACAGCCACTGTCCTCTGTAGTCCTCAGCCTCACCTGCTTCTCTCATTCTGGAGTCTCTCTATCCCATCATAAATGCAGGTTGGTTAATATTATCCTTCCCACTCTCTATTTTGACTGCTTAATCTATATCATGAATAATCCAATAACCTCTGGCCCCAGGGCTGCTCTTATCATTGATCCATTTCTTTGTCCATGAAATCTTTAGGTTTTGATAATATTGGGCCATTACTGATAGTAAATTTAATTCAACAAACACTTATTAAGTACCTAAGCACACTGTTTAGCATTAGGGGATATCAAAAATTTGGATAAAAAAGGGAATCCACTTCCCACTGAATTCACGTTTCTAGTAGGCAAATAAGACACCAACATTTTTAAATTGTAATACACAGTTGTGCAAGAAGCGGTGCTAAATACATGTGAGGTCCAAGGTAGAAGGTTGGGGTTTGTGGAGTTTGGGGTCTGGATCTGTGTGAGCTACTTGAATTTGGAAACTTATTCCACCAGTATAGACCAGCACCTTATAGTCTTAGACAGTTACCTGATCCCTGAGCTTTGTGACTTGCCTGTGGTTACAGAGCAACTTAAACCCAGGTCTTCCTAACTTCAAAGTCAGCTCTGTATCTACTTCAGCATGCCACCTCTTAGAAGACTGTTAATAGTGAGAAATCAGAGGAGCCATCCTGAAAGAGGTGGCATTTGATAGGAGTTTACAGAAACCCTTTGATTTTTCCAAATAGGAAACCTTAAACACAGATTTACAAAACACAATTCATCTTTTATTTGTGGTTTACAAGGCACATTGCTGTAACAACCCTGGAGGGTAGGTAATACAGTGGCTACTAGATGGGGAAATACTCATTAGATTAATTACTTCATACTTCAAGGATTTGATTCAATTCAGCACATTTACTAAGTGCCTGCTTTGTGCAAGGCCCTGGGGATACAAAGACAGAAAAGAAACGTTCCTGACCCTCAAGAAGTTTTAAGTTCTCCCAGTGGAAATACATCATTTGCACAAATAAGTAGAAAGTATACACAAAGTCATTTCAAGAAGAGATTGCTAATAAATGGGCTGTGGGAGGGTGGGGGAAGCTAGCTGTGACACAGAGGCAGAGGCCAGGAGATGGAATGTTGTATACAGGCCAATTTGACTAGGATGAAAAGTGCATGAAAGGAAAGTGAGTAAGGAAAAAAGCATTTATAAAGTGCTTTCTTAGCACTATACTCAGTACTTTACAGATATCTCATTTGATCCTCACAACAACCCTGAAAGGTAGGTACTATTATAATCTTCATTTTACAGTTGAGGAAAAAACAAAGGTAGGTCAAACAGCCAGTAAGTGTCTAAGGCCTGGTTTTAAATCAAGACTTCCTGACTCTAGGCCTAGTGCTCTATCCATCGCATCTCTTAGCTGCCCATGAAGAATAGTGATAGGAAATAAAAATAGAAAGGTAAGTAGAAACCACTTCTTGAAAAGATTTCAATTTCAGACTAGTTTTTAGACTTTAATCCCAAAGACAGTCGGGAGCCATTGAAAGCCTTTTGTGGGGAGGGATATAATATTGTCAGATCTGCCACATAGATACCAGTTTGGCAATTGTGTAGGAAATAGATTGGAGGGCATTAAACTGGAGTCAAAGAAACCAGTTAGGGGGCTACTGCTTTAGTAATTGCAAGGATGATGAGGGTCTTATCCATGATTTCGTCAGGCTTGGTACTCCCTCTACTGGCATAGAATGAAACCCCTCTCTACACCTTAATAGAGGTTCTTCACTCGATTATGTGACTGAAAAATTATTCATTTGATAGCCAAGCCAATGTTGATGAATAATCTCATTTAGCTAGACTGGGTTTCAGGTGAAGGAATGATAGAAACAGTCTGTTTCTGTGCCCATACGCAAGTATTTTCAGCATTTCCTGCTTGGTTAAAACTTTCTAGAGGTTGAACTCCATTGGCATAGGCTTCAAGAACCTAAAGTTACCTTCTTGCAATGAGGAGAGTACATTAGTAGAAAAAAAAAACAAAAATTAGGTTAACTAGGTGTCTATCCACATAACCAAAATATTCTTAAATATACTTTTTTTACAGGATTCTTCAACAGCTAATTTCCTTATTTCACTTAAAGTATCATTTGATCTTTTTGTGTTATGTGTATGTGTAACTTTGACAGATGGTTGTAATAGCCCTGGACAGAGAGTTAGGAGGCTTGTGGTAAAACTCGGTCATGTCAATGACTAGATATCTGATCAAACGTGGGACTAAGTTATTTCCATTCTCTGAGCCTCTGGTTCTTTCTCTGAGAAACAAAAATAGATGGACTAGATATAGAAACATGTTCTGCAGACTAGATTTTGACATGGAAAACCACAAATTAGCATTATCTGTGTTGTATTGTATTTTTAGTTATTTTGTTAAACATTTCCCAATTGCATTTTAATCTAGTTCTGATTTGTGGCCCCTTGGCAGCAAGTTTGACACCTCTGGATTAGATGATCTCATAAGATCCCCTCCGTCTATGAAAGTCAATAGCTTTGATATAAAGTGAGTTATACTTGTGTTTTCCTATTTTTCAATAGCTCTTTAGACTTCTCTTTCCATTGGAGCTATCTAGTCTGACCCTATACAAAGGGTCCCAAATGATTGTTGGTTAAATAATTTGTATTCAACCAGTATTAAAACACCTAGCAAATGCTATATCAGGTGTTATAGAAGGGTAAAAAAGAAAGTTAAAAACCTGGAACTTGTTGTCTAAGGATTTTAAAATCTAGTTGGAAAGAAAAGACATATTATAAAGAAAATTAATAAGCAGATATATGATAATCAGATTCAAAATATATGCTAAGTACTAAGGAAACAGTAAAACAGTGTTGAGGGGGTAGGGGAGCCAGTATGGAACAATAGGAAAAGAGTATTCTCTCTGAAATCAGGTTTCAAACTTCTGTGCTTACCATCTTTTTGACCTTAGGTAATTAGTGGCCCTTATCCTCCCTAGGCCTCAGTTTCCTCCTCTGTAAAATGAAAAATTGGCTTAGATGGCCTTTGTTGTCCTCTCTTACTCTAGCTCTGTAATCCTAGTATGAAGTGGAGTGGCATTATTAAGGGAATATAAGAATGAAAACTCACTCTTGAAAGCTGTGGAGAAATTCTGAGGGGATAGCTTAATAATGATAATCATTTGCTTTTTATTGTTATAAAGTATTTGTAGTGAGAAGAGCTGGGTTTAAATCTTACTAGCCATGTGATGATGGACTTCATTGTCTTTATCTCTAAAATCACAATAATAAAACTAGCACAGCCTACCTCACAGTACTGGAAGGGCTCCCTAAGCCTCAAAGCCCTCACATAAAAAATGAGGTATCATCTCATATGAGCTTTGGTAGTGACAGCTGGGGAAACTGAGGCCCTGAGAGGTGAAGGGACTTACCCAATTACATAACTAACAAATGGGAGAACCAGGACTTGTTTCCCATCCTCACTCCCAAATCTAGTGTACTTTCCACTTGCAGATATGTTCAGTGCAAAGAAGAAAGACTTGCCCAAGGGAAAGAGACTGGGTCTGATGAACCATGTTGAGAAATGATAGAAAAGAATTTGGAGAGGTATGTGGGCAAATAATACAAGGCTAAAATTTGAAGAAAAAAAATTTAGAAAGCCACTGTATGTTTTTGTGTGGGAAAATAATGTCATGGAAGTATTTAGAGAGAATTTCAGAAGTGCTGGCATGTACTAAAATAGGCAGATACATAAAGAAAAGGAACCCATTAGGTGAGTGTTTCATTTCGCTGGGATAGAAAGCCATCAGGGAGACACAAAAAGAGAATGAAAAGATGATATGACCAAGATAGTACAGAGTCATGAAGAGCATTTGGAGAAAGTGACGGATGGTGTTAGCAAATGTAGTGCAAAGACAAGAGGACAAATTTTAAGAATCACCAAATCTCAAAGTTAGAAGGAATCTCAGACCACTCTCTAGTCCAATCCATACTCCTAAAGAAAAGAAAAATCCCTTCTAGAATATTCTGGACAAATGGTCATCCAGTTGGGGAATGCCTCCCCTTAAGGGGAGCTCACTATTTCATACCAAGGCAGCTTATTCTGCCTTGGGGTGGCTTGAATGGTTAGGAACTTTTTCACTGTATCAAATTAAATTTGCATCTTTGAAACTTCCATTGATTGCTCTTAGGTCTATCCCATCTTATCAGATAGAACAAATCTCATGCCTCTTCATATGACAGCCCTTGAAATATTTGAAGACAGCCCTAAGAGACATTGTAATGGAAGAATTTTAGTAGTAACTGCTTAGATGTCCAAGGGGAAAAGGGAAAGAGAAAAGTTAAGGCAAAGATAACTTCATGTTTAGAAACTGAAAGTACCATCCCACCAAATTGTTCCTTACTAGCTCATCTGAATTCCGTCTCATATTTCTGATAATAATTCTCTCTCTCTCTGGCTTGAGCTTACCTCCAGATTTTGTGCTCCTCCTCTAATAGTCTTACTCATTGTTCTTTATCTCCTCTAATCAAAAAGCCTTGTGTCATCTTCTCTGGATTTCCATTACCTTATGTCCAGGACATTCGCCATTCTACCATAACATCACTCTTCTACTCTGCTTTCCTAGCTTTTCATCAGTTTATAAAATAACTTTTGAAAGTTATCAGAATCACGGAACCCTCTTGAACATCACTATCAGTTTGTAGAGGGAACTTAATAGATGTCTTCCAAGTATTTGAAGTTTTGTCAAGTAGAGGAGGTTAGATTTATTCTCCACAGCCTTTGAGAACATATGTAGGAGTGATGGCTAGGATTTGCAAGGCAAATTTCAGCTCAGTAAAGGAAAAGCTTCCTAACATTGTTGAACAAAAGGAAATGGGTTGCCTCCAATGGTAGGGGGTTTCCCATCACTGGAGATCTTCAAGTAGAAGGTAGACCACTTGTCAAGAACATTATAGAAGGGAACCTCATTACCAGTTGAATTAAACTTCGGAGGTCCCTTCCAACTGCATGATTCATGCGTCAGATAGAGGAGTGTAAAACATAGCCTGCAGTTACTTCCAAATCTAAGGCTCTTTGAAATTACAATTACATAATTGTCATCTGTCTCCATCAATTTCCTTCCCCTCCTACTTCCAGTTAGAGAACAGATGACTTTTGTTTTTACTTTCCATTTATAATTTCAGATTATAAGACCAGGACTGACAACAAGTTACTGATCCCAAAGCAGGAAATTTCTGAAGAAATAGAATCTTGTGGAACAATATCAGAAATACTCCAAACAGATGTTCTCCAGAAACCCAAATTTGGAGAAACCTATGAACTTCAAAGCAGGTTAGATAGTCAGGTGGGAATCCCAGCTGAGAAGAGATGGAGAAACTCCCTTTCCCAGCAGAGAAAGGCACAGGTGACAGTCATGCATGAAGAAACCCCTAGAGATGAGAGAGGCCATGAATGTACTGGATTTGGGAGAAATTTCAGCCTGAACTCAAATCTTGTTATAGAGCAGAGAGTTCCTACGGGAGTGAGACCTCACAAATGTGATACTTGTGGCCAGAGTTTTGGCCAGCGCTCAGTTCTTATTCAGCATCTGAGAATTCATACTGGAGAGAAACCTTTTGAATGTAATGAATGTGGGAGAGCATTCAGCCAGAGATCCGAAATTATTAGGCATCGGAGAATTCATACTGGAGATAAACCCTATGAATGTAATGAATGTGGCAAAGCATTTAGTCACAGATCAACCCTTATTGAACATCAAAGAATTCACACTGGAGAAAAGCCCTTTGAATGTAATGAGTGTGGGAAAGCCTTCAGAGGAAGGTCAGACCTTATTCGGCATCAAAGAATTCACACTGGAGAAAAGCCCTATCAGTGTAATGAGTGTGGAAAAGCCTTTAGTCACCGATCTGTTTTTATTGCACACCAGAGAATTCACACTGGGGAGAAACCTTATGAATGTCATGAATGTGGTAAGACCTTCAATTGGAGCTCAAGCCTTTTCCAACATCAGAGGGTTCATAGTGGAGAGAGACCCTATGAATGTAATGAATGTGGGAAAGCTTTTACACAACTTGCAGTTCTTATTGATCACTTAAGAACTCATACTGGGGAAAAACCTTATGAATGTAATGAATGTGGGAAGGCCTTCAGTCATGGTTCAAACCTTCTTCAACATCAGAGAATTCATTCTGGTGAGAAACCATATGAATGTTGTGAATGTGGAAAAGCCTTCTGTCACAGCTCAAAACTTATTCAGCACCAGAGAATTCACACCAGAGAGTGACTTTTAATGTAGTGGGGAATTCCCAGAAATTACTTTGGGGCAAGACCCCATTAAAGATTATAAATTCAAGGGCAGGGCCTATTTTTGTCTAATTTTCTGTAGCACCTAACCTGGTGCCACATGCAGATAGTTTAATAAATGTTTTTGGTTGGCTAAAATGATAAATAACTTTGAGTGACAGTACCCCCAACTGATCATCTCCCCGCCAGAGAATATACAGCTGAAGTATTCCTTGGGAACATAGGAGAGTGACATTCTAACTTCAGAATCATTTATTCTGCATCAAAAATTGATATGAATTGGGCAGGCTCTACTTCTCTCTTTATAGGCTCCATTGAGAGAGAATGACACCACCCCTATCAGAAGCAGTCAGGAAGTTTGGAAGATAATGAGACTAGTTTTTGATGTTTTAAGTTACAATCCGTTGATGGGATATTTAAATGAAGATGGCCTACAGACAACTGGATGTATGGAACAAAGTTAGAGATCCAGATAAAAAGAGGGGGTACCCATATGGTGGAGTCGTGCAGGTGGGCCAGCTTCACTAATACATAGGGTAAAGCAGAACATCCAGAATTAGAAGAGAATGAAGAGGTTAGTGATGTGAGAGAAGGCTCCAACATCAATAGCTAACATCATGCTTTAAGGTTTGCAAAGCACTTCACATATGTCATCCCATGTAATCATCACAACAATCCTAGGAGGTAGGTACTATTATTATCCCCATTTTATAGATGAGGAAACTGAGGCTGAGGTTGTGGCTTACATCTAGTAGTTTCTGGGACAAGATTTAAACTAGGGGGTCTTCCTGACTCCCAAGTATAGCACTCTATCCTCTATGCCACCTAACTGCTTCTAATGTCAACAGAAAGTAGAATAAAGAAGAATTCAGTCAATGTAAGGAAAGATCAAGCAAGAAGGGAGAGGCTGAGAAGTTGTGTCTTGAAATCAGTTAATTAGCATTTATTAAGTTTCTCTTAGATGCCACATTATGCTAGGTTCTGAGTATCCAAGAGTGGAGAGAGTTCTGAGACAAAGGTTGCTGTTGTTTGTCCTTCGTTTTCTCTTAAGAGGACCATGACATCAAGAAGTGACATGCAAAAGAATTGGATTTAAGTGAGGGAGGGCTGTGCAAAGTCACCAGCCTCAGTTTCTCCTCCAGAGCCATCTGGGTCCAGTGGCCAGATATAGATCAGGATAACTGGAGATGGCCCAAGATGCAGTGGGGATACTTGGCCTTTTCAAGGTAAGGTCCTTAACAGGTCTGAGACAAAGGGAGCGATTGTTGATATGGAATGCAGTTGAGAAGTCAAAGATAATGGAAAAGGAGACCATTTGACAAGATCATCAGAACTTCTTTTAATTTCAGTATTCATTAAACAACCATTGTGGGTAAAGCACTGTCCTCAGCACTTGGGTGAGATAAAAAGTTGAGAGGAGATATGCTTCCAGACCTCATAGACTTTGAAGACTAGTAGAGGGATAAGACACACAGTTAACTAAAATGTACACAAGAGAGGAGTGACATTTGAAAGTGACTTTTAAAATGAAAGTAGGGGGCAACTAGGTGGCACAGTGAATAGAGCACCAGCCCTGGAGTCAGGAGGATCTGAGTTCAAATCCAGCCTCAGACACATGACACACTAGCTGTGTGACTTTGGGCAAGTCACTTAACCCCAACTTCTTGCCTTCCCCCCCTAAACAACAAAACCAAAAAAAAAAATGAGAGTAGGAATTCAGTGGCCAGGATAGAGCATTACTAGCAATTAAAAGTGGGGAGGGTGAGATTGAGTTGTTTGTTTTAGCTGGAGTTACTGTGAACCAAGAAGTACTGTGAGTTAAAGCTTGAAAATAGGTCAGGGCCTTGAAAATGCCAAAGGAGTTTGGATTTTATTCCTTAGGTGATAAGCCACTGAAGATTTTGTTGTAAAAAAAAAAAGAGCATAATATAAGATGCTGTAAAAATTTATGAAAAACATTGCTCTGGCAGCAGCAGAAAGTACAGATTGGAGTGGTAAGTAGAGTTGGCTAGACCTATTCAGAGACTATTGCAGTAGTCCATAAGAATAGCAGTGAGATCCTACAGACTAGGTTAGTGCCAGGAGGACCAGAGGAGAGGTGGAATCAACTAGATTGGTAGTTGGATTTTAGATTCAAAGATAAGCCCAAGGTTACAGACTTGGTGATTAGTGTTACCAGCGATAGAAGGTGTTAGTAGAAAGTGAAGCAGATTTAAGTGGAAAGAGACCATCAATCAACTTTAACTTTTAGAGAATGAACAGCACTTGCCCAAGAAGCAATGAGGTTGTCAGGATGAAGTGTCAGATACTGATATAGAGGAAGGAACACTGAATTTTTTAATTTATTTTTAGTTTTTAACATTCATTTCCACAAGATTTTGAGTTACAAATGTTCTCCCCATCTCTTCCCTGCCCCCCACCCCAAGATGGCAAGCATACTGATTACTCCTTCCCCCAGTCTGCCCTCTCTTATACCCCCTTCTTGTGGGGCAAGATGGATTTCTGTACCCCATTGCCTGTATACCTTATTTTCCAGTTGCATGTAAAAACAATTTTTAACATTTGTTTTTAAAACTTTTGAGTTTCAGATTCTTTCCCTTCTTCCCTGCTCACTCACCCCCACTGGGAAGACAAGCAATTCAATATAGGTTATATATATGCAGTTATGCAAAACATTTCCATAGTAGTCATGTTATGAAAGACTAACTATATTTCCCTCCATCCTATCCTGCCCCCCATTTGTTCTATTTTCTCCTTTGACCCTATCCCTTTTCAAAAGTGTTTGCTTCTGTCTTCTCCCCCAATCTACCCTCTCTTCTATCATCCCTCCTCTTACCCCTTCCCCCCTATTTTCCGGTAGGGTAAGATACCCAATTGAGTGTGTATGTTATTCCCTCCTTAAGCCAAATCCATTGAGAGTAAGGTTGTTCCATTCCCTTTCACCTTCCTGCTCTTCCCCTCCTTTGTAACAGCTTTCTCTTGCCTCTTATATGTGAGATAACTTACCCTATTCTATGCCTCCCTTTCTTGAAAAGAGCACTTTGGATGTGCCATCAGGAGACTCAGATTTCTGACTTGGCACTAACACTACCTCAGTGATCACGGTTGATAGAGCCGTTCTGAACCTCAATTTCTTCACTTGTAAAATAAGGATGATAATTTAGAGCTTAAAGAGAACTTAGAGACTATATAGTGTATAATTTTTTTTTTCCTTAAACAAATGAGGAAACTGAGGGTTAAATAATTTAGGTAGCTTAACTAAGGTCAGTCACCAGATCAGGTCCCATGGCTCCTACCTCTCCTGATGCTTAACTGTCATCTTGCTTTAGCAAAAATAAAACTGGCTGAACACACGGATGAAAGTGATTCATCCAAATGAAAACTGTTACTACTGGAGTCACTTTCTACCCTGAGTGGGTTGTTGAGAAGAGCATACTTTGCTAAAGTACTATAGAAATGTAAGTTATTAAATAACATGAAATGACATTTTTATAACATAGATCTACAGTGCTTTATAAAAGAAGCTATGCAAAAAGATGGAGGAGTTATTCTTTACTCAAGTTTGGGGGCATGATAGGAGAAAGAGAAAGAGAAACTTGCCAGCCACATGAACCCTGCAGGGAACTGAGAAGGGGAGTAAAGTAATGCCACAGTATTCAAGATTCATTTACAGAAAGGCGAATGGAGGTATTCAAGGAGGCAAGGATTGGAGCATTCTGGTGATTTGAGAGAAGGATGTGTTTATCATGGTGGGGTGAGGGAAAGCAAATTGGTTAAAAGATAAAACCTTCTTAATATTAATTAGCTGACGTGTAGTTTTGCATTCTATTTGTTTCTCAGATCTCTAAAGTCTAAGTAGTATAGTTATTTTGATCTGAAGAGCCCTCCAACTCTAAATACAGGATTTCCATAATCCCCATCATACACAGGAGGGAAACAAAGAGGTTAGGTGATTTGCCCAAGGTCACACAATCATAAATGGGCTGGAACTCAGGCCCTGGTTTTCTTCTTTCCATTATCATACTCAGAAACGCCAGAGGAGAGGTTTGGTGGGAGGGAGAAGGTAGCAGGAGGATTCCCACACTTCAGCTTTTAGCTCTTCTCTACACTCCCACTTCAGTTTTCGATCTGCCCTGCATTTTCTCATTTACTTTCCTTCCCCTTCATTCAGTTTAACAGTCATTGACCTGCAAAAGTCAAGGCACTGTGTGTCAATGAGGATGGGGAAGGGCAGCAGTTTGTTTGTAGGACTAGAGGGGGACCTGGGTTTGGACCCTGGTCAACTACTTAAATTATAATAGTTGACATAAAGCCTTTTAATCTTAATCAAAAAATACATAATCTCGTTTGAGCTTCACAGTCCTCTCAAGTAACTGCTATCATTAACCCCATTATACAGGATAGGAAATTGACTCCCCAAAAGTTCCGTGCCTGTTGCCCAGGCCACAGTGCTTGTAAGCTGTGGAGGGGGGATTCAAACCTAGGTGAGCTGGTGGGTTCGCTCTTGGGCTGCATCAGTAGAGACAGAGGGTCAGAGTGCAGACGTGCCGGCCCTGCTGTACTTGAGTTACAACACAACAGGTGTGTCCAGTTCTAGGCACCACCTACATGTTAAGAAGGACAAGCACAAGTCGGAGAGGTTCCAGAGGAGGGAGACCAGAATGGTGATGGAACTAAAAACTGCCACACCTGGATCATTTGAAAGAACAGGCTGATTCGGCCGAAGTGGGGGCGGGGTGAGGAAAACCTAATAGTCTTCACACAGTTGAACGGCTGTCCTGGCCAAGTCCGCAAACATTTATTAAAGCCCCTACTAGGTGTCACGCACTGCGCTAAGTGCCGGGGATACAAACAAATAAGGGGGAAAGGGGAGAGGAGCTGACTTTGTTCCGCTAGAGGGAGCCAGCGGCGCACGTGGAGGAGGAACGTATCGTCCCCATCCAAGTCCAGCCTGCCTCTTGTTGCCTCTTTGG